>NC_080539.1:371343732-371513732 GCF_028640845.1 Ahaetulla prasina | reverse complement strand
ACAGAAAGAGGGGGAGAGAGAGAGAGAAAGAGAAGGAAGGAAAAGGAAAGGAAACTCGCCAGGAAGACTGCATGAGGAGAAGGCTGCACTGGAGGAGAAAACAAGTTAAAAGAAAGGAAGAAGGAGGAAGAGGAGGAGGAGAAGGAGGAGAAGACACAGAAGCCTGCCCAAGCTGGGAGGTCTGAACGCCGAAGGATGCCCCGCCAGCAACAGGGAAGAATTGGGCTCCTTCCTCCAGCAGCCAGTCAGGAAACAAAAGACAGGTTTTCAAGGGGTTACAAGACCACCGAGCTACCTCCCCTGCCCCAGGTCACCACCCCACCCCCCAGGAAGCAGAGATAGTCTGAGCTAATTGATGAGAGAGGGAGAGAGAGAGAGACAGAGAGAGAGAAAAAGAAAGAAAGAAAGAAAGAAAGAAAGAAAGAAAGAAAGAAAGAAAGAAAGAAAGAGAAAGTGTGTGAGAGAGAGATGAAGAGAAAAAAGGAGGAAGAGAGGAAGGAAGGAAAGGGAAGGAAGGACACAATGGATCAGAAGGAAGGAAGGAAGGAAATGGGTGGGGAAGGAAGGAAGAAGTGAAATGGGAAGGAAGGAAGGAAGGAAGGAAATGGGTGGGGAAGGAAGGAAGAAGTGAAATAGATGGGAAGGAAGGAAGGAAGGAAGGAAGGAAGGAAATGGGTGGGGAAGGAAGGAAGAAGTGAAATAGGAAGGAAGGAAGGAAATGGGTGGGGAAGGAAGAAAGAAGTGAAATAGGAAGGAAGGAAGGAAGAAAGGAAGGAAGGAAATGGGTGGGGAATGGAGGAAGGAAATGGATGGAGAAGGAAGAAAATAGATGAGTGGGGAGAAAGAAAGAAAGAAAGGGAGGGAAGAAAGAAGGAAGGAAGGAGATTGGTGGGAAAGGAAGGAGGAAGGAATTGGATGGGAAAGGAGGAGAGAGGGAAGGAGGGAGGTAATGGATGGGAGAAAGGAAGAGAGGAAAGGAAGGGAGAGTGATCTTTGGCCCCAGACCTCAGCCTAGGTTATTCCTGGTTTGGCTCTATTCCAAGACCCCTCTCAAGAGAGACCGGAAGTGGGGAGGGGCCAGGGAGAGCAATTCTCCACAGTGCTGATGGAATTGAATAATGGGAACCTACTAAAGGTCGGTGGGTCAAATGGACCCTTCCCTTTCACGGGAAGCCAAATATACAACTTCACAGCTACCCACAACCATTTCCACTGGGGCTTCTGTCTACCCTTCCTGCAAAAAAATAAAAAAATAAAAAAATACAACCCCCACTCAATCAACCACACCCAACAAAACAAAGCCCAAATATATATATTTTTCTGAGGTTTTCGCGGGTGTTTGTATGTAGGCCTTTGGTTATTTGGGTTTTCTCCCACGTAAAATTGGAAGTGTCTTGGCGACGTTTCGACGAAGTCTCATCCGTCATCTTCAGCTTCATGAAGCTTTGCTCCTAGAAGCACGAAGCTGAAGCCTGAAGATGACGAATGAGACTTCGTCGAAACTGGTCATTTCCAACTGCCTATTTTTTCTTCTAATCCACCAGAGCCTCCCGCCGTTGTCTTGGCCAAAAAAAAAAAAAGGCGCTATTTCATCCACCTTCCCCCTTTTCGTACGACAGAAACGTTCCAAATCCCTCCTCACGCCATTGCAAAAATATTGCATGTTCAGAAGGCTCTTGAGGAGGGAGATTCTTGAGTGAATGTTGGCCCCATAAGTTAGGTTGCCCCCAAGACTTCAATTACAGTCAGGAAGGATGCAAAAACAGGAAATTAATTAACGGGGCTCCAATCCAACCCCCCCCCCCGATTCCAGGTGGTTTCCCCTCCCCTCTGCCCCACAAAAGCTAAGCAGCCTCTTGCAAGCAACCCCAAATTCCTGAAGACTAAGTGGTCATGTTCCCAACGTATGAAGAGATTCTATAAAGCAGGGGTCTCCAACCTTGGCAACTTTAAGACTTGTGGACTTCAGCTCCCAGAATTCCTCAGTCAGCTTTGCTGGCTGAGGGATTCTGGGAGCTAAAGTCCAGAAGTCTTAAAGTTGCCAAGGTTGGAGACCCCTGATATAAAGTCCATTTCTTACTTACGGATGTCCTAATTCTCTTGGTCCAGGTAAAATCAGTTACACACCCTATGAGACCACAACCAAGAAGGGGATATTTGTAGCTCAGGGTTGAACTGCGGGGGTCCTTGGAGCTCCCTGAGCTTGGTTGCTCTCTTGTAGACATTTCGTGACCCAACTAGGTAACATCATCAGTGGGGTTTGCTCTCTGTTTCTATACAAGTGGCTTGCCCCGTCAGTGGTAAGAACCAAGTGGCTCTTGGTAGTTCCTTGATTAGGCTGTTAGGCAGTGGTGGGATTCAAATAATTTAACAACCGGTTCTCTGCCCTAATGACCAGCTGGGTAGGCATGGCTTGGTGGTCCATGTGACCATGTGGGCGTGGCTTGGTGGTCCATGTGACCATGTGGGCGTAGCCAACGCAATATCACTCACATAGATGGGCGCTTCGCCTTAGCTGTTACAATGTAATAAGGGTTAAGCAGAGAGGCAGTTTCTGTAAGCAGGGCAGTAAAGATTAGGCTAGAAACACCACCAGGATGTTCCTTCCTGCCTTCCTTACAGGATTAGCCCTGTAAAGTGGAAAAAACCAAAATAAAATTTCTTCCAACAACTTCTGAACTGCTTAGAAAGTTAACAACCAGTTTTCCCGAATAGGTGCGAAGTGGCTGAATCCCACCACTGCTGTTAGGCCAAGCCACTTGTATAGAAAAAAGATAGCAAACCCTGCTCCCCTCTAACACTGATGATGTTATCTAGTTGGGTCATGAAACGTCTGCAGGAAAACCAGCAAGCTCAAGGAGCCCCAAAGAACCCCAGACCACAACTCAATTCATCTCAAGAACTGGTCTCCTCCTGACACCAGGATTATGCCTGTAGGTTCAGACCATTCTTTCCAAATTGGGCCTCCTGCAACAGGATTGCCTTGGATTGCAATCCCCATCAGCCCCAACCAGACTGTTGGGAGAACTGAGCGCACGAGGCACAACAGCGGGGACGACTGATCTACAACCACAGCGTGCAGAACAGGGGTGGGGCTGCTGGGAGTTCTCAGGGGTTCGGGAGAACCTCTAGCTAAGATTCTGTGCTGTTTGGAGAACCCCCAAATCCCACCGCTGGATTGCCCCGCCCACCCCACCCAGGAGTCCCCACACCGCCCGTTTTGGATGCAGATAAGTGCAGGGCACAGGGAGGCTCGGGGAGGGTGATAAATAGGCCTACCAGACGTTTGGGAAGGCTGGGCCTATTTCCAGCCTCCAGGGAGCCTCTGGAGGCCATTTTTGCCCTCCTGGAGGATTGAGAAAAGCCTCTGGAGCCCGGGGAGGGCAAAAACACAACCCCACCCCCCCAGCTGTGGTGCAGGAGGCTGACTAGGCCACGCCCACCAAGTAACCAGGCAGAGAACCCATTGCTAAAATTTTTGAAGCCCATCCCTGATGCAGAAAGGATAAATTGTGTATGTTTGGGAATGGTAGTGGGGAGAAGAGAAGAAGGCAGAGAAAATAATAAAATAGAGTCTGGAAAAGAAACAAGAAAAAAGGCAGATGAAGCTCTCAGTAACCTTTGGATGGGCAGTTGTCCTATTTCGAGGCTTCCTGGGAGGACAAAATGCAAGTCCTCGGATCCTCCCACCCCACCAACCCCACCCCACCCCCCTTTTTTTTTTCTGATCACAGCGATCCCAACCCTGTGGCCGAGTTCAATACAGTAAAGATGAAAGAAGACAGAAATACAAAGAACAGCCACAGCCATTCATGCTGTCGGGGAAAAAAAAAAGAACGAACGGAAAGAGAAAGAAAGAAAGAAAGAGAGAGAGAGAAAGAAAGAAAGAAAGAATGAAAGAAAGGGAAAGAAGGAAAGAAAGAAAGGGAAAGAAGGAAGGAAGGAAAGACAAAGAAAGAAAGAAAGAGAAAGAAAGAAAGAAAGAATGAAAGAAAGAAAGGGAAAGAAGGAAAGAAAGAAAGGGAAAGAAGGAAGGAAGGAAAGACAAAGAAAGATAGAAAGAAAGGGAAAGAAGGTAAGAAAAAAAGAAAAAGAAAGAAAGGGAAAGAAGGTAAGAAAGAAAGAAAGGAAAAGAAAGGGAAAGAAGGAAGGAAGGAAAGAAAGAAAGAAAAAGAAAGAAAGAAAGGGAAAGAAGGAAGGAAGGAAAGAAAGAAAGGGAAAGAAGGAAGGAAGGAAAGACAGAAAGAAAGAAAGAAAGAGAAAGAAAGAAAGAAAGAATGAAAGAAAGAAAGAAAGAAAGGGAAAGAAGGAAAGAAAGAAAGGGAAAGAAGGAAGGAAGGAAAGACAAAGAAAGATAGAAAGAAAGGGAAAGAAGGTAAGAAAAAAAGAAAAAGAAAGAAAGGGAAAGAAGGTAAGAAAGAAAGAAAGGAAAAGAAAGGGAAAGAAGGAAGGAAGGAAAGACAGAAAGAAAGACATAAAGAAAGAAAAAAAGAAAGAAAAAGGGAAAGAAAGAAAGAAAGAAAGAGAAAAGAAGGAAAGAAAGAAAACCAAAAGGAAGAAAGGGAAAAAAAAATGAAGAAAACCACCTCATTCTTTTTTTTTTTTTAAAGCAAAGTTTCATATTTTATTGCCAGCCAGGATTGGTGCTGTCCCTGGTGCAGCCATGATGGGAGACAATCCATTAAACTAAAACCAGCACTTGATAAAGCTCCTGGTGGCCTGATTGTGCCCCCATGCCCTCCGTCATACTTTCTTTTTTGTGGGGTGGGTGGGTGGGTGAGGTGGGGAAATGCTGTGACAGTGAATTATGGGAACGGGGAAGAGGAAGGAGCGAGGGGGTGAGGGGGTCTCTCTCAAAAACACAGTCCTGAAGTCATCCTGTAACCCTGGCTGTGTTTTTCCTCCCCTTCCATCCAACCCCGGGCTCACAGCATTTTGATGCTCACAAACCTACATCCCTTTGTGGCGCGACGTCAACCCCCTGCCACTGATCCTGGTTACCGAACTTTCAATGTCAGGGAGCCCCTTTTCCTCACTAAGGAAGATGTCACGTTTTCAAGCTGAGTAAGGTGGAGGGCAGCCTTAAGAGAGAGACAACACAGGCAGACTTGGCCAATTGCTGACGGTTCCTTCTTACTCTTTGAGCCCAGCGTGCACCCCTCGAAACGCAGCCCGAGAACACTTGCGTTGCGTCCTGTGATAAACCAGGCCCAGCCACACAAAAAACCTTCCCACCCTCCTCTCTCTTGTACCCAGAAATGCCCCTGGTGAGCCTGCAGCCAGAAAAAATAGCTCCTTGCTTAACTCCTACAAGTCGAAAGCCGTTTAAATGCAGACAGTTGTCCAGTTTTGCTCTCCCCGAGGCCCTACCCCGGTCGCCATTCCACACCTTGAACCCCCTGCCGTTGTGTCTCCTGCCTGACCGTGATCCCTTCAGAGAATTCTGGGTAAGAAAAGGGACACCTACTAGACTGCAGCGTGCGCTCCCTGACCTCCGATGTCGGGGCCCCAAGGCCCAAAGTTGAGCGAGCCGCCAACTGGAAGACGTATTCCGTGTTGGGGTTGAGTTCTTTCACCAGGAAGAAAGTCACGGGGTCAAATGTCTTCAGAAACTGCAGAGCGGCAGCGGGTGTGAGTGTCAGCAAGCCAAACAAGCGACAGAAACAAAGGGACACACAGGTAGTTTAGTTTAGTTTATTTTGTTGACATTGCACCCGTACGACGAAAAGAAATGCCATCTTCGGTGTACATTATAACTATAAAAATAGAACACAAACACACATCCTTCACATTCTAGACAATTGAATTGAGTGGGGCAATTGAATTGACTTGAATGGGTGAGATCAGCTGGAAGTGCTGAAAAACTGGCGGTGCGACAGGGAGCCGCAGGAGAAGGGCGGTGCAGCTCGGGAGCCGTGGGTTGCCAACAGTGATGGGTTTCAAATTTTTTTTATTACCGGTTCTGTGGGTGTGGCATGGTGGGCTTAGCATGGAAAGGATATTGCAAAATCTCCATTCCCTCCCCTATCCAGGGGAAGGTTACTGCAAAATCCCCATTTCCTCCCAATCAGCTGGGACTCGGGAGGCAGAGAATAGATGGGGGCAGGGCCAATCAGAATTTTTACTACTGGTTCTCCCAACTACTCAAAATTTCTGCTACTGGTTCTCCAGAACTGGTCAGAGCCTGCTGAAACCCACCTCTGATCCACACTATACAGTAGAATTCAATATAGTTACTGCTCTGCGGTAGAAGCTGTTTTTCAGCCTATTTGTTCTGGTTTTTATTGTCCTGTACCGGCTGCCAGATGGTAATAGTTCAAAAAAAAAAAAAGGGTGCCCAGGATGAGATGGATCTTTAAGAATGTGTTTGAACTTTCTTAAGGCAGCGGGAGCTCTATAGCTTTTCCAAAGAGGGGAAAGGGCAACCAATGATCATCTCGGCAATGACGTTAAACCCACTGGAGCGCTCTCCTATCTGCCACTGTGCTATTGGCAAACCATACACAGGTGCAGGTATGAACGGAGGGGCACAGTCACTCCCGGGATTCTTTGCCGCGGATTCCCATTCCCATTAAGAGTGGACTCACCTCCGGGGTTCCTGGTTTGTTGCTGATTTCTTTGTAAAGGAGCTCATACTTCAGAATAATATCCTGGCGGGGAGGACTCCAGGTTAGTAAAATCGTGCTCTCGCTCTTCGCTTCGGCTCGGAAATTCATTGGTTGCCCGGGAACTAGTGAAGGTAAGGGAGGGGAGGGGAGGGAGGGGAACGCAGAAAGGTTGTATGTGAGAATAGGGGAGGAGGAGGAGACAGAAGACAACTGAATAAACGGGTAGTCCTCGGCTTACGACCAAAAGTAGAATATGGAATGGAATGAGATGGAAGGGACCTTAGAGGTCTTCTAGTCCAGCCCCCTGCTCAAGCAGGAGAACCTATACCATTCCAGACGAATGTATTCATTCATCTTCCATTCATTCTTGATTCCATCTCCTCTTGGCTGACAGACATTCCTTAATTATTCTATTCCTATGGCATTCAACTCTCACAGTTAATTAAAGTTAATGCTATGGCAAACTAAAATCTATCACAACACAAAGCACCCTTAAATAACAATCTCTCTCTCTCTCTCCCCCTCCCTCCCTCTCTCCCTCCCCCACCCTCTCTCTATATAATATGGCTTTCAGGTCTAAGGTGGGACTAGAACTCACTGTCTCCTACTTATCGGCCCAAAGTCACCAAGCTAGCTTTCATGCCTAAGGTGGACTCATTGTTCTGACCTAGGTGTTCCCAAGAGCATGAAGCAGACTCCTTGTCCCAACAAAAAACCCTTTTTATTAAATTACTGTGAATTCCTCCCATCCACATCCAACAAAGACTTTCAAGGGTGAATTTACAGTCACAGACCTTATCTGGCTTGGGGAGCTGCCAGGCTAATATCTTCAAAACTTGGCAAGGAGTCTCTGAGAGTGACGAACCAATTAAGCAAACTAATTGTCTCCTGCAAATTCCCCTCCCCTTTCGCTCCTCTTTTTTCCCTGTGGGAGGGGCCATTCACCGTCCACCTGTGGCTTTACTCCTGAGTCGACCCTTGTTCCTTAGCCGTTCCCTTCTCCTGGCAGCTCTGCGCATGCACCCATTGGGAACAGGCTCCAGCTGTTCTTCTGCCCCACTGATGTCCGACTCCGAAGGCAGCTGACAACTGTCAAGACGGCCCTGGCCCCATCTCTGCCTCCAACGCAGAGCCCTCATCAGAGCCTTCCCCAGACTCCAGGACTGGCCCATGTTCCTCCCCAACCTCCTCACTTTCTGAGTCTGCCACCAGCTCTGCTGGCCACTGGCGGGCATCTCCTGTAGTACCCAGTCAATTTTCATATACCTAAGGTGGGACTAAAACTCTCCAACCCCTGGCGATTGGTCCAAAGTCACCCAGCCAGCTTTCATTCCTAAAGTGGGACTAGAACTCCATCTCTAGCCCAGCGCCTTGACCTCTAGACCAAACAAAATCTCACCTCCTTGTTGGGTTTTCACTTGGATGGGATCGGAGAGTGGGCCGTCCCCCACGGATGTAAACGCCAAGACTCGCACAGTGTAGGTCTCATGCTCCAGAAGGCTCCCGACAGTGGTCAGGAGACTATCGTCCACGTTGTGTTTCTGCCAGTTGCTGACCGGCTGATCGGGCTCCATGGTGTAATACACCCTGTATCCCCGGATCTGACCGTTCGGCTCCACAGGTTCCTCCCACTGGATGATCATGGTCGAAGCGCTCAACATCCGTCCCTGAACATTTCGGGGGGCGCTGGCGGGTGCCTGCTCCCCTGTACGGGTCACAACGGAATCGCTGTGCGGGCCCTGCCCGATGGTGTTTACCGCTGACACCCAGATCTCATATTCTGAGTTGGGACTAAGCCCCCCAATGCTGTAGCGGGTCGTAGTGATGTCCTCCTTGATTTGATACGGCCCATCCTGACTCTTCGACTTATACTCGATCACATAATAGGAGACGGGGTCCGGATTTCCGGAGTCCCAGGTTATGGTGATGCTGGTGGCAGTGGTCTCGGTGACAACAGGAGTGCCTGGAGCTTTGGGAAAGGCTGAGAAAATGGGAAGAATTGACTGAAAAGAAATACAGTCACGCCCGCGGCCCGCACTAAGTTCCCCCTAATCGGCAAGCGAGAGCACCCGCCGTGTGGCGCAGGGGAACAGCATGGACTGAAGAACAGCGGCTGAAATCTCCCCACTCTAGTTAAGTGGAGTTTACCAACCTTCTTAAACAGCGTTATCAACCCAGAAATAGCAGTAGCGGTAACACTTAAAGACTTATATACCGCTTCGCAGTGCTTTCACAGCCCTCTCAAAGCGGTTTGCAGAATCAGCCTCTTGCCCCCAAACAATCTGGATCCTCCTTTTACCGACCTCGGAAGGATGGAAGGATGAGTCCACCTGGCTCGAACTGCCAAAGTGCCGGCAACAGGCAGTCAGCAGAAGTAGCCTGCAGTACCGCGTTCTCACCACTGTGCCACCGTGGCTCATGACAGAAAATGTTCAGCTCAGTGGTTGGCATCAGTAATGTGTGCCCGCTACCAAAAAAATGGCCGTTTGCTTGCAAATATAAGTAGCCCTTGACTTACAACTGCAATTGTGCCAAAATGTATATGGCTGAGCAAGCTATTTGTTAAGTGAGTTTTGCCCCACCTTTCTGGCCACAGTTCTTAAGTGAAACACTGCAGTGGATCTGTTCTGTCCCCCTCGCCTCAGTCCGAGCGATGATTTAATTAGCCGGCAATTATTAGCTCTGGCAGCAAACTAGCGAGCATCTGCCAAGTGTCTCTATTATCTCTCTTGATGCTGATGAGTCAACCAGGAACAAACAGGACTTCAGCTCTAGTTAAGCAGCTGATTTGCTCGCCACGAAGTGGTATAGGAGCCCTTGCTGCTTTTATATCCTGTGGGGTGTGGCTCCATGACTCAGCACTTCCTAGGCTTGCCCCACCCTTGCTTCTGTTGTTCCCCGCTTCTCCTGCCTACGAAACCTAGGGTCCAGTCAGGCCTGATTGCCATCAGCTGGGTCTGGAGGCGTGGCCTGGGGGGGGGAAGAGTCAGGGGACAGAGGCCTTGCTATCTCTTCCACCTGGCCTGCCTCTGGCTCCTGGAGTTGAGCCAGGGAAGCCGGTGCTCCCGAAGTAAGTCCTGATGGCCCTTCCCCCTCACTTTCCGAGTCACTTTCTGGCAGGGGGCCCAGCTCGGAGGGCGCAGGCACAACAGGATCAGTAGTGGGTTCCACTTACCTTCGCTACTGGTTTGGAACCGCTCACTCCACTCGCGCGCAGCACTTCTGGGCATGCACAGAGTGCCCATGATGACATCCGGGGGGGGGGGTAGGGGGAGCCTCCCGCCACTGCCACTACCAGTAGTGAACCGGTAGAAACCCACCACTGCAGTGGATTAGTTAGTAATATGCCACTGGTTCATATTCAAGATGGTTGAATGTGATCCCCAAAAGGGGATCACATGACTCCAGGACACTGCGACCATCTTGAATATGACCCAGTGGCCAAGCATGTTACTAACTTATCCACGGATGTGACCCCTTTTGTGACCTTCAAAAGTTGACAAGCAAAGTCAACGGGGAAGCCAGATCTACTTAACCACCACATTACTAACTTATTAATCGCAGTGATTCACTTAACAACGATGGCAAGAAAGGTCATAAAACGGGGCAAAACTCACTTCACAACGGTCTCGCTTAGCCAGAGAAATTTTGGGCTCAGTTGTGGCCATAAGCCTGAGAACTGCCTGTATTTGTTTAGTAACTTAGGCAGTCACTTAACGATTGTATCTGGGAGAGCCAGGACAACAGTCATTGAGCAAGGCGATCATTTAGTTACTTAATGACTACAATGACTTATGTCTGTAATGGGTCTTAACTCAGTGGCCCCCAAACTTTTGGGTACCAGGGACTGGTTCCATGGAGAAAGGTTATTCGGGGGTTGTGCACCCCTGCCTTAAGTGACTCCTTTCCATCAACCATTCACCCGATTGCCAAATTCTATAGACTTCCTATCCCTATGGGTAGTCCTCAACGTACGACTGCAATGGAGCCTACGCATCACAGTCGTAAGTCCCGAGATTCATACTACAACCTTTTTTTTGCGATGGTCGTGAAACGGACAGTGCCATGGTGCTAAAGTGACCACCACAGGTCATTAAGCAAACGCTGCTGTTGTTAAGCAAACCAAGGGTTCGTTGTGAACTCGGGTTTTGCAAAAAAACTGGAATGAACTACGTTTGTCAAGACGGGTGCAAAGAAAGGCAGTCGTGGGAGCATGAGATGCTACAGAGGGCCATGAAAGGCAGTTATTAAAGGATCCGATGGTCGGAATTTTGGAAGCAGGTGGTAAGGAGCCCCAAGGTAGGTCTGTCATAACTTTGAACGGCTGCTAAGCTAAGCCACCGGTTGTAAATCAAGGATTACGTGTGTAGATTTCATTCCTTTATTCTTCCGGCCTCTTGCAGTTGCGGCAATAAATGATACATCTGCTTTCAAACACCTTGCAAGCGTCCGTGATGTTCTAGAACAGTCTTTTTCAACCTTGGGCACTTTAAGATTGGACTGCAACTCCCAGAATTCCCCAGCCAGCTTTGCTTTGCTGGCTGAGGAATTCTGGGAGTTGCAGTTCACCCATCTTAAAGGGCCCAAGGTTGGGAACGGTAGTTCTAGATTGTTAACTAATGCTGGATCATCTTGGCTAATCTTGGTTTTTCTCTTTGACTATTCTCAAAATAGAAATGTTAGCTTGTTAACTAATCCTGAATCATCTTGGCCAATATTCCTTTTGTTTTTCCTCTTGGACCGTTTCCGAAATACAGATGTTAATATAGCACACCTCTGGTTTCCTTCAAGTCAATGCACAAATACACCCAGACTCTTTCCTGCACCAGGGCAGGCAAGACACGTATTGCTCGTTTACTCTGTCAAACGCTCTCATGACAGGACAACCCAGTTGGACGGGACCTTGGAGGTCTTCTAGTCCAACCCCCTCCCCCTCCCAAAGACCGTACGACGGTAGCATGCCTGAAGAGCCCACAAACTGGCCACACAAACCCACGCAAAAGTACACGGGAGGCACACACATGCGTCTTGAGGATATGAAGATCAAAAGCAAATGAGACAGGCTGTGGTTGCGTCTGGAACTTGTTAGCAAACAGCGTGGCAGCGGGGAGGGGAGTGTCATGCAGCCCCCCACCCCACCCCACCCCCAGGAGCATTTGATGGCAATCTGGAACACATGCAACAGGCTGATGTCACGTCATGCGACAATGCTCTTCGCGTGCACAGCTCTTTCCCCCCCCCCCCCGTGTAGGAAGTTAGCCAGAAGTCACAATTCCCCAGGAAAATGCAGACCACGGGATGCATTTCAGATATATTGGACAACAGGTAGTCCTCGATTTGCAACCATTTGTTTAGTGACCACTGGACGTTGCAACGGCGCTGGGGAAAAAGGGGGCTTACGACCACTCCTTGCACTTAAACAGTACAACCGTTGAATCATCCCCATGGGTTACGCGTTCAAAATCTAGGTGCTTGGCAACCATCATGTATTTAGGATGGCTGTAGCGCCCTGGGGTCCTTGTGCTTGCCGTCTGGAACTTTTCCAACAAGCCAAGTCGACGGGGGAAGCCAGATTTGCTTCACGACGGCACGATTCCCTTAACAACCGCGGCAGCAGAATCGTGGCAAAAAGGCTCACAGAATCAGGCCGGACTCAGCAATAGCGCTTAGACTTATATGCCGCTTCACAATGCTTTGCGGCCCTTTACTAAACAATTTGCATAGTCAGCCTACGGCCCCCCCCAGCAACCTGGGTCCTCATTTTACCGACCTCGGAAGGACAGAAGGCTGAGTCAACCTTGAGCCATTCAGGATCAAACTGTGGGCAGAATTAGCCCTGCATTACTGCATTCTAACCACTGCGCCACCATGGTTCCAAGGCTTAAAAACCGCCTTGCCTATCCACAGAAATGCTGGGCCCACCTGCAGCCATAAGTCGAGGACTACCTGTAGAACGTCCGCGAGCTCCAATCCACATAGCCAAAGGCAAGACGTGATCAAACTTGCAGTCCCAAACATGGGGATTATCTATCCCCGAAATCCTAAATAAAAGAGGATTCCAAACTTGCAACTCAACGCATTCAGTTCTGCCGATCGACAAGAAGGAACAAGATGGAGTCAAAGCAAATGGAAGGGGAAGGAAAACGGCGGGCATGCACAGGAAGACGCGGGGATCTAGGTTAGGGAGAGATTGGCTCACCTAACCAACATCCCCTTTGGATTGAAATGACTCAAAAAAAAAACCCAGGCCGATTTTCAACACAGCCGTTTTGTCCCATGAAACCCCCCCAGATCCCTGGGAGGCGCCATGTTGTGGAAAACGGCTGTTGATCAAGCTAAGCTCCACCCTTGGGAGGGATCAAGAGCGAAGATCACCAGGACCAATTCAGCCAGTCGGGAGAGCAAACCGATCAAGGAATGGTGCAAACTTACATTTGACGGTGATCTGGGCCACGGCTTCAATCACACCCAGACTTGACATGGCGACGCAAGTATAGTTGGCTGAGTCTTTCACGTCGGTCAACTCAAGGACGTTGCGTCCCACCGGCATGTCGTCTTCCGGTGTCAAATCTTCGGCCCCTTGCATCCATTTCACGTACGGCATCGGGGAGCCCACCGCCACGCAGGTGATGTTCACGTTCCCGCCGGGCATGATCTCGTGGCTGGTGGGCGGGATGGAGAACCGAGGAGCCACGCGCCGCACTGCGGACGAAATGCACAGCGGTAACAAAACAAAACGAAAAATAAAAAAAACAAAACCAAAGGGAAAAAAAACAAAGAAAAAAAAAACAGAGGAGGAGAAAAAAGAGAGAAGAAGAAAAAATAATAATAAAAGATAAAGGACGGGAAAGGGGAAAAAAAGAGCAGAAGAGAATTTAAATACAGGTGGGGAGGGGAGGGGGGAGCTCGGATTACTTGCAAAGTTCCTTCATTTTCGAAATTAAAAAAGGCTGAAATTAAAAAATTGTCGGAATGCCAAAGAAATAAACCAAGAAAGGAACGGGGTGGGGGTGGGAAAGGGGAAATAAACAGAACTTGGAAAAGAATTTACTTTCACAAACGATATATAGAATTATAGACATCAAAGCAATATTTCATAGCAACAGAAGTTCCAATGATCGGTTTGAGACCTGTTCATCACAGCACAAATATAGACACAAAAATTTATTAGCAATTTCTCATCTTTGGAAAAAAAGCGTCGTATGTCTTGGCATGGAAGGGCGGGGGAGTGTGGTGTCCCTATCCCTCCAACCCAACCCCGAGGACAGGGCCACCAAGAAGAAAAAAAAACCCTGGACAATTGGAGGGGCTCCATCAAAGCCCGTCCCCTAAAATAAAATAAAAAGAAATGGAAGACAAGGAGAATGGCTTTTTAAAGGTAGTCCTCAACTTAACAACTATTTTTTTAGTGACCGTTCTAAGTTACAACAGCACTGAAGAAAGTGACTTATAACGGCTTCAGCTTCGTGCTTCTGGGAGCAATGTGTGATTGCAGCTGTTTCTTCCTTTTTAACTGCTAGTGCGGGTTTGAACTGATTGGGTGGGAGCTTGGCTGTGCTCTGATTGGATGGAGGTTTTTTTGTGCTCTGATTGGCTGGGGGTGTGTCCTGTTTGGGTGGGGGCTTGGTTGTGCTCAGATTAGTCTGAGTTGCAGGGGGATTTGAGCTGGTGAGCTGCATTGCTGTTGTTTGGTATATATATGTTTTCTGAGGTTTTCGTGGGTGTTTGTATGTAGGTCTTTGGTTATTCGGGTTTTCTCCCGCGTAAAATTAGAAGTGTATATGTATATATATTTGGCATTGTGGTGCGTGCTTGCTCCCAGAAGCACGAAGCTGAAGCCTGAAGATGACGAATGAGACTTCGTCGAAACGTCGCCA
This sequence comes from Ahaetulla prasina, assembly GCF_028640845.1. NCBI lineage: Eukaryota > Metazoa > Chordata > Lepidosauria > Squamata > Colubridae > Ahaetulla > Ahaetulla prasina. Next base: position 371,499,247 of record NC_080539.1, on the reverse strand, counting down.
AGACACTTCTAATTTTACGCGGGAGAAAACCTAAACAAAATCCTTGTGATCTGACTTCAGGTCTCCTTTGCTTGTCAGACCCCCGTAACGGTCGTAACTGCGGGTCGAGGATTGCTTATTGCCCGGTGAAATTTCATCAGTGTCGTCCCTGCAAACGGTCGCTAAGCAAGACAGCTGCTAAACGAGGAGGACCTGTAACTATGGTTAAAGCTAGGCGCTCCCATTTTCCTGAATTGCTTGCGGGTGCAAAAAATAAAAAAATAAAAAAATCGAGGTGAGCAGGCGAGGGTAAAGGACCTTGCTCTCTACAGGGACCCCAAATTTAGTCGTCCCCCCCCCCACAAAAAATGGAAGAGAATGCATATAGAAGGAGGAGAGAGGGTCTCCCCTTACTCCCCCTTCCCCAATAAGAAGGAGAAGCTGCAACATGAAGGCTGCGTACAGGAAAGGAAACAAACAAACAAACCAAAAAAGATGAGAAACTCTAATCAAATTTTTGTGGTTTTGGGGTATATACACCCTAACGAAGCTTCTTGGAAAAATCTGACATGATTCCATTGATAGATGCAGCTTTCAGAGGTCATGCAAAGGGAGAAGCAGAAGAGGAGAGAAAGAGGAAGAAGAGATTGAGAGAGAGAGAGAGAGAGAGAGAGAGAGAGAAGGAGAGGGAGGAGAAGGAGGTGTAGAACAGTCGAAAGTTATTAAATGGGCTGCTAGCAAACGCCCATGGGGTTAGGGGAAAGATGGGGTGGGGTGAGGGGGAAATTAGAGAGAGACAGAGAGGTTAGGGGAACGGGGAAACCCACTTTTAAAAATGCTGCATACTCTTTTTCTAGCTGATGTGATCCAATGTGCTGGTCTAACATTGGCACATCACAGCCCTGCCAGAATAATAATCATAATCATAACAATAACCATAACAATAAAAGAGAATAAAAAGAGAATTCATAAGAATCCGAACCAAAAACAAACAAACAAAAAAAGTGGGGGGGGAGAGGAAACGAAAAAGGGAAACGGACACAGGGCGGGGGGGAGACGAGAAATACACAAAATGAACCACAATGGGGGTTTGCATGCAGAGACTATCGGATGCACCTCGCCGGAAGATGAACGGGATGGGAAAGAGAAAAAAGCACTGTTTTGTGTGGATCCATTTTTCGCACAGACACAAATGCACACACACACAAACACACGTACAACTGCACACCAAAAATGATGGGCTAATTAGCTTTCCGCTAACTCTATAGTCGTAAAAGAGGGTTCGGGAACATTTTCGACGTAGGGGGATCCACCCATTTATTTGTCTTTCCTTTCTACCGTCTGACTCCTGGGTTTCTTGGGACTGAAACTGGGTTAAGAGTCCCTTGTCCTGCCCTGAAATAAGCCTTGCTTTAATCCAGCCAAATTCTGGATATCTTTTAGGTTTCAAAATGATGGGGGTGGTGCTATTGGCAAAGCATGTTTAATTCTAACCAGGATTTAATTAAAAAAAGCAATGATGGCGTTTGCATTATCGGTGAAGAAAGGATACGAGAGTTCAGTGGGTGGCCTGCATTATGCCAGGATGGCTGGGTTCAGTGGTGGGGATTCAGCCAGTTCGCACCACTTCAGGAGAACCGATTGTTAACATTCTGAACAGTTTGGCAAACTGGTTGTTGGAAGAAATCATTAGGGCAAAGAACCGGTTGTTAAATTACTTGAATCCCACCACTGGCTGGGTTGCTAGAAAGTTGTGTTTCTTTTGTGACTAGGGTGTCAATAAATTAAGATTTCATTGATTTTAACCTTCCTTTAACCTTGCTTGTTGGGCAAAGCTAGCTGGGAATGGCCTTGAGGGACAGGAGGAGCTGATGCTAGCAAAGCAACATTAGATAAGAGGTGGCTAAGAGCCCTGGTTGGATAAGAGGTGTAGTGCTGTTCTCTGAGCTTGGTTGTTTTCCTGCAGACGTTTCAATACCAAGCTAGGCAACGTTATCAGCACAGGAAGACAGTGGGATTGGCTCTTTGTTTCTATGCTCTATTTGCATATTAGATAAGAGGTGTTCCGAGCCCCAGCCAGGAAAGTAATGTGAATTAGTGCCCCTCCCTTGTTCACGTGAAGATTAAAGGATGGAAGCACACTGAGGCTCGCAAGGTGCTGTTAATCACACCTGTTACAATAAAAGTAGTCCTGATCTATATGGTACCGGTTTCCTAGTCTGGTCTACCTTGCAGGGCTGTTGTTGCAGGCGACACTGAACTAAGTGGGGTTAATTCCGCATTAAAAACAAGGCATTCTCCTCTCTTCTAAAGTCACCGCTTTCCACTCTGGGGGATGAAATGGAGAATCACACCAACTTCTGGAAACCTTTCTTAATTGTTTGATTATTTTTTTTTCTCATCTGAATTTAACTCCCGGAAGGAGAGAAAAAGGAAGAAGAGATTGAGAGAGAGAGAGAGAGAGAGAAGGAGAGGGAGGAGAAGGAGTTGTAGAACAGTCGAAAGTTATTAAATGGGCTGCTAGCAAACGCCCATGGGGTTAGGGGAAAGATGGGGTGGGGTGAGGGGGAAATTAGAGAGAGACAGAGAGGTTAGGGGAACGGGGAAACCCACTTTTAAAAATGCTGCATACTCTTTTTCTAGCTGATGTGATCCAATGTGCTGGTCTAACATTGGCACATCACAGCCCTGCCAGAATAATAATCATAATCATAACAATAACCATAACAATAAAAGAGAATAAAAAGAGAATTCATAAGAATCCGAACCAAAAACAAACAAACAAACAAAAAAAGTGGGGGGGGGGAGAGGAAACGAAAAAGGGAAACGGACACAGGGCGGGGGGGAGACGAGAAATACACAAAATGAACCACAATGGGGGTTTGCATGCAGAGACTATCGGATGCACCTCGCCGGAAGATGAACGGGATGGGAAAGAGAGAAAAGCACTGTTTTGTGTGGATCCATTTTTCGCACAGACACAAATGCACACACACACACACACAAACACACGTACAACTGCACACCAAAAATGATGGGCTAATTAGCTTTCCGCTAACTCTACAGTCGTAAAAGAGGGTTCGGGAACATTTTCGATGTAGGGGGATCTACCCGTTTGTCTTTTCTTTCTACCGTCTGACTCCTGGGTTTCTTGGGACTGAAACTGGGTTAAGAGTCCCTTGTCCTGCCCTGAAATAAGCCTTGCTTTAATCCAGCCAAATTCTGGATATCTTTTAGGTTTCAAAATGATGGGGGCGGTGCTATTGGCAAAGCACGTTTAATTCTAACCAGGATTTAATTTAAAAAAGCAACGATGGCGTTTGCATTATCGGTGAAGAAAGGATACGAGAGTTCAGTGGGTGGCCTGCATTATGCCAGGATGGCTGGGTTCAGTGGTGGGGATTCAGCCAGTTCGCACCACTTCGGGAGAAACCGGTTGTTAACTTTCTGAACAGTTTGGCAAACTGGTTGTTGGAAGAAATAATTAGGGCAAAGAACCGGTTGTTAAACTACTTGAATCCCACCACTGGCTGGGTTGCTAGAAAGTTGTGTTTCTTTTGTGACTAGGGTGTCAATAAATTAAGATTTCATTGATTTTAACCTTCCTTTAACCTTGCTTGTTGGGCAAAGCTAGCTGGGAATGGCCTTAAGGGACAGGAGGAGCTGATGCTAGCAAAGCAACAAAGAGGTGGCTAAGAGCCCTGGTTGGATAAGAGGTGTAGTGCTGTTCTCTGAGCTTGGTTGTTTTCCTGCAGACGTTTCAATACCAAGCTAGGCAACGTTATCAGCACAGGAAGACAGTGGGATTGGCTCTTTGTTTCTATGCTCTATTTGCATATTAGATAAGAGGTGTTCCCAGCCCCAGCCAGGAAAGTAATGTTAGTGCCCCTCCCTTGTTCATGTGAAGATTAAAGGATGGAAGCACACTGAGGCTCGCAAGGTGCTGTTAATCACACCTGTTACAATAAAAGTAGTCCTGATCTATATGGTACCGGTTTCCTAGTCTGGTCTACCTTGCAGGGCTGTTGTTGCAGGCGACACTGAACTAAGTGGGGTTAATTCCGCATTAAAAACAAGGCATTCTCCTCTCTTCTAAAGTCACCGCTTTCCACTCTGGGGAATGAAATGGAGAATCACACCAACTTCTGGAAACCTTTCTTAATTGTTTGATTATTTTTTTTTCTCATCTGAATTTAACTCCCGGAAGGAGAGAGAAAGAGGAAGAGGGAGAGACAGACAGAGAGAAGGAAGGAAGGTAGGAGGAGAGAGGAAGGAAGGAAGGAAGGAAGGAAGGAAGGAAGGAAGGAAGGAAGAAATAAGAGGAGGACAAAGGAAGGAAGGAAGGGAAGGAGAGGAAGAGAAGAGAGGAAGGAAGGAAGGAGGAGAGAGGAAGGAAGGAAAGAGAGTAGGAGGAAAAAGGAAGGAAGGATGGAAGGAGAGAAGGAGGAGAGAGGAAGGAAGGAAAGAGAGTAGGAGGAAAAAGGAAGGAAGGATGGAAGGAGAGAAGGAGAGAGAAGGAGGAGAGAGGAAGGAAGGAAGGAAGGAAGGAAGGAGGAGGAGGAGGAAGAAATAAGAGGAGGACAAAGGAAGGAAGGAAGGCAGGAAGGAAGGAAGGAAGGAAGGAAGGAGAGGAGGAGGAGAGAGGAAGGAAGGAAGAGAGGAAGGAAGGAAGGAAGGAGAGGAGGAAGAAATAAGAGGACAAAGGAAGGAAGGAAGGAAGGAGAGAAGGAGAGGAAGGAAGGAGGAGGAGGAGGAAGAAGGAAGAAGAAGGAAGAAGAAGGAAGGAGGAGAGAGGAAGGAAGAGAGTAGGAGGAAAAGAAGGAAGGAAGGAAGGAGAAGGAGGAGAGAGGAAGGAAGGAAAGAGAGTAGGAGGAAAAAGGAAGGAAGGATGGAAGGAGAGAAGGAGGAGAGAGGAAGGAAGGTAGGAGAGGGGAAGGAAGGAAGGAAGGAAGGAGAGGAGGAGGAAGAAATAAGAGGAGGACAAAGGAAGGAAGGAAGAAAGGAGGGAAGGAAGGAGAGAAGGAGGAGAGAGGAAGGAAGGTAGGGGAAGGAAGGAAGGAAGGAAGGAGAGGAGGAGGAAGAAATAAGAAGAGGACAAAGGAAGGAAGGAAGGAAGGAGAGAAGGAGAGAGGAAGGAAGGAAGGAGAGGAGGAGGAGGAAAGAAGGAAGAAAGAAGATGAAGGAAGGAAGGAGGAGAGAGAGGAAGGAAGGAAGAGGAGGAGGAGGAAAAGAAGGAAGGAAGAAGAAGGAAGAAGGAAGGAGAGAGAGGAAGGAAGGTAGGAGAGGGAAGGAAGGAAGAAGGAGAGGAGGAAGAGGAAGGAAGGAGAGGAGGAGGAGGAAGAAGAAGGAAGAAAGAAGACGACGAAGGAAGGAAGGAGGAGAGAGGAAGGAAGGAAGGAGAGGGGAAGGAAGGAAGGAAGGAAGGAAGACATGGTACAAAATAGCGCCACAAGAAAACAGTGCCACCCATATGATCAATGAAATGGGGCGACCAAAAGGAAGGAAATTGGCGGAAGACTTGCTGAAGGATGAGGAGTTTGAAAAAGGTACACAAGGCAAGAGAGTGAATTCAGAGAGGGGACCAAGCAAATGGAAGAGAAGGGGAGAGAGAAATATCCAACTGAAGAGTTAAGATTCACTCTGCAAAAGGCATCAAAATGGCAAAACAAGGCAGGTAGAAATGCAAACACCCGAGTATTTATTGAAACAGAAGAAGGCAGCAAAATCAAACTGAATATCGTAACGAAGAAAGAAGGGAGGGAGAAGGAAAAATGAGAAAGGTGGAAGGAGGGAGGGAAAAAAGGAAGGAGGGAGGAGGGAGGGAGGGAGGGAAAAGGGAAAACAAGGGTAAAAGGATGGTGGGAAGAAAGGAAGGAGGAAGGGAGAAAAGGGAAGGAAAAGAAAGGAGAGAACAAAGAAAGGGGAAGAAGGGAAGAAAAGAGAGGGAGGGAGAAAAGGGAGGGAAGGAAGAAAAAATGAGGGGAAGGAATGAAGGAAAAGGAGGGAGCAAAGGAAGGGAAAGGAAAAAGGGAAGAAGGGAAGAGGAGAGAGGGAGGGAGGAAAAGGAGGAAAGGAAGGAGAAGAAAGGAGGAAAGAAAAGAAGGGGAAGGAAGGAAGAGAAAGGAGGGAACAAAGGAAGGAAAGATTAGAGAGGGAGGAAAAGGAGGAAAGGAAGGAGAAGAAAGGAGGGAAGTGGGGAAGGAAGGAAAGGAAATAGGGAGGAAAGAAGGAAGTTCAAATCAAACTTCAAAAGAGGAAATTGGCAAACCATTTTTCCATGGGGGGGTCAGTGCTGTGAATCGAAGTCTGAAGGGGGAGTCCAATCGTCTGTGTGGGGTGGGGTGGGGGTGAGGAAGGGAGGGGGCTGCTTTCACTTCAAGGGAGGGGAAAAAGGGGGGCTGTGGGGGGGAGGGAAGGTAACAGTCCAGGGTCCAACCATCTGGAGAATCCTCTCTTTGGGATGGAGTGAAGAGCAGAAGAACGCCTTTAATGCAAGCTGGGGAATGCATTTTGCACTAAACCAGGGGTCTCCGATCTTAGCAGCTTTAAGAATTCAACTCCCAGAATTCAAAGCAAAGCTGGCTGAGGAATTCTGGGAGTTGAAGTCCACAAGTCTTAAAGTTGCCAAGATTGGAGACCCCTGCAACTAAACATTTGCAATGAAAGGGGACGGCCGAAAACGGAATAAATAATCTATTTCCCTCTCTCTCTTTTTTTTTGCTTCTCAGAAGAAACTTTCCCTTCTTCTCTTCCTGACGCTCGAAATCTCATCCTCTCTCCTTTTCTCCCTGTTCTATTTGAAAAATGTCTGAAGTCGTCTTCCTCCTAGGGTCATTTTTTACAGGTAGTCCTCAAATTACGACCGTTGGCTTAGCGACGGTTCCAAATGAGGAAAAAAATAAAGGGGGATTCGCCAAGCAGTCCGTGCACTTTAAAACACGTACAAAGCATTCGTGTGGTCCTTTCATGATCCAAATTGGGGCAACTGGCAACCAGCGTGGATTTACTATGGTTATGCTATCCCGTGTGTGTTTGTGTGTGTGGGTGTGTGTGGGTGAGATGTGATCGCCGTTTACGACTTTCCCAGGGGTTCCCCACAAGCAAGTCAGTAGGAGAATCTGGATTTGCTTAACAACTGTGTTTAAGAACCACTGGGGGAAAAAAAAAAGGTGGGGGGGGGTTCGTAAAAGCAGGCAGGACTCACTTAATGACCGCACCGGCTTAGGAGACAGACATTCAGGTCGTAAATTGAGGACTCCCTGTCTCCCAACTTCCTTCTAAACTTGGATTCGCCCAATGTGCTTTGCTCGTTCCCAATTTAATCCGTGTTAACATCTTTGTACAAATAGATTTGAGCCATGGAATTTGTTACGAACCTATTCCATCCCCTCTATTAAACCAAGGTTTAAACTAACCAGGCTTGAGGTCATATGTCGTATCAGTAATGAAATCTGAACCGGTTTGTTACCGGGTCGCTGGCTGCGCATGCGTGATGTACCCCAATTGTGCAGTCGCAGTTCATACCAAATGCATTCTGTGCACACATGCGCAGTACGTGCCCAAAGGAGGCTTGGGAAGGTAAGTAGAACAGAGAACTGGTAGTAAAAAAAATGCTTAAAAAGTAAAAAATAATTAAAAAAAGTTCCTAGATCGCACGTTGCTCAGCTGATCGTCGGAACTTTTTTTATATATATTTTTTTTACTACCGGTTCAGCGAACCCGTAGTGTTTTTTACTACCAGTTCGGGTGAACCGGCCCATTTCACCCCAATGTCAATTGCGTGGTTAAGTCTATCCCGGGTTGGATTTTCTCGTTGAAGGCAGAATTTGATCTCGGGGCGGAGGCGAATGGAGGCTCATTAATCCTTTTTCCTGGTAACATTTAGCAGAACGCAATGTTTGATATGTCAAGATCGCGTTAATAAGTTCCCAATTAGCAACTATTTAAATGCATGGAACAAAGGCTGCACAGGGGATTTTAGACACCGTGCGGAGTTAATATAGGTAGTCCTCGACCTACAGCAGTTAATTTAGTGACCGTCCAAAGTTACAACGGCATTGAAGAAAGTGACTTAGGGCCATCTGTCACCGTTATGACTATTCCCGGGATCATGTGATCAAAATTCAGATGATTGGCAACCAACTCATAGTTACGACGGTTACGGTTTCCCCAGGGATCAGGTGGATCCCTTCTTGGGGGACCTTCTGACCAGCAAAGGGAATGGGGGAAGCCAGATTCATTTCACAACCGTGTCAAAAAAATATCATCAAACTCATTTAACAAATGAGTTGAAGTGGAAGTTTTGGGCTCCACTGCGGTCATAAGACGAGGACTACCTGTAGACGGTCCACAGATTTGCAAGCGTTTTGTAAGTTTGGGCTTAGAAATAGATTGCCCGGATCTTAATTTAATTGAATTCATTTAATTTTAATTTAATCTTAATTCAAACCAAATGATAAATCTCTGTGACATTTTCCTTGGAAAATCAAAGCAAATCCAGCTCTTATGGAACAAAGGATCATCGCCTCAAAAGGAGGTGAAATCAGGAAGGATCCTAAATCCTAAATTTGATTTACATTTATATTTTAAGTAGTCCTTGACTTATGACCACAACGGAGCCCCAGATTTCTGTGGCTAAGCGAGACGCTTCTTAAGTGAATTTTGCACCATTTTACGACCTTTCTTGACATGGTTGTTAAGTGAATCACGGCAGCTGTTAATTCAGTCACCCCGTTGTTAAGTGAATCTGGCTTCCCCATGGACTTCACTTGTCAGGAGGTCACAAAAGGGGATCACGTGACCCTGGGGGGGACGGGACACTGCAACCGTCATAAACATGAATCAGTTGCCAAGGTTTCGAATTTTCATCATGGGGATGGTGCAACGGTCGTAGGTGTGAAAAGCGGTCTTAAGTCACTTGTTTCAGGGAAGGTATAACCGGTCACTAAATGAACTGTTGTAAGTGGAGGACTACCTGAAACTACATGTGGTCAGTCCTCCAGCTGCATTTGAGCATCAGTTTCAGAGGAGAAGCGAACATGCCAATCCAAGATTTACAACTACAGGGAGAACTCCTCGTCTTATGACCATAATGGAGCCTACCCATCACCCTTGTTAAGTTGTGACGATTGTAAAACCGGCTGGTCACCCAAACGATCCAATCGGATGACCTTTTTGCCGGCGGTCATTAAACGAAAGCTTCCAGCCATTAAATGAACCCCTCATTCCTTCAAACTGAAGGAAGTAAAAGTTGGTTTTTGGCAAAAGCTGTCCCATGACCGTGAGACAGGCCAAATGGCCATAAATGCATCCTGGTTTTGCCGACCAAGTGTAGTTCAGTCCTGCGACCACATCAGAACTACGAATTCAGGTCCGAGTCATAAGCCGAGGACTGTCTATACAACAAGGATTTGCATTACAGCAGATATTACCAGGAATAAAGAGATCCTTGTGAAGGAGTGTATTGGTAGCTTGAAATGAGCGGTCCTTGGCGTTCTCTCAACTTGGTTGTTTTCTTGAAGATGTTTCATGACCCAACTAGGCAACATCATCAGTGCTAGAAGGGTGTGGAGTGGAGGCTAGAAATGAATGGGGTTCGTGGAGAGAAGGATGAGGACTGTGGGGTCCTTGGAACTCTCTGAGCTTGGCTGTTTCCTTGTAGATGTTTCATGACCCAAACTAGGTAACATCATCACTGCTTGGAGGGAATAGAGTTTGCTCTCAAACCCTTCTAGCACTGATGATGTTAGCTAGTCAGGTCATGAAAAATCTGCAAGAAAACACCCAAGCTCAGAGGTCACCAAGGAACCCCACCGTCCTCCTCCTTCTCCTACTCCTCCACTCCACTACTCCCTTCACGCACTGATGATGTTACATAGTTGGGTCATGAAACGTCTCTCGTAAACCTGATAGCTTCATCCTCAGGTCCTTAGGATGAAGCATGTTTCCATCAAGGAGAATCCTTCCCTGCTGGAGAACCTATGAAGAGCTTTCCTACGCTTGATGGACCTCTACTAGAAGGGAATTAGAACAGGGGTCTCCAACCTTGGCAATTTTAAGACTCGCGGACTTCAACTCCCAGAGTTCCTCAGCCAGCAAAGCAGGCTGAGGAATTCTGGGAGTTGAAGTCCTCAAGTCTTAAAAGTTGCCAAGGTTGAAGACCCCTGCATTAGAAAGTTCAAGCGGTCAGATAGGAAGCAGGATGGGGCGCAAGCTTGTTTTGACAGACCTGGTTCTAGGAGAACGGAGCACCAGCATCCAAACCACCTCTCGTCTTTACAACACTGGAACCTCAAGATGGATCTGGAAAGCAAATTCTGAGGACCACAATCTTCCATGACCACCTGCCCCTGGATACAGGTAGTCCTCGACTTACAACCTTTTGAAGTTACAACAGCATCAAAAAAAACCACTTACAACCGTTGCGGCATCGTTGTGATCACGTGATCAAAATCTCGGCAACCGGCTCATATTTATGACGGTTACAACGTCCCGGGGGGGGGGGGGGGTCACGTGATCAACTGAAGTGCTTCGCTTAACGACCATGGCACGAAAGGTCGTAAAAATTGGGGGCGAAACTCACTTTAACCAAAAGTCTCGCTCAGCGAGAGAAACTTTGGCCTCCGTTATGGTCGTAAGTCAAGGACTACTGGTGGGTCGAATTTGCAGCTGGGTTGGAGAGGGGAGGATAAGAATGCCGGCGGGGGGGGGAGGGCGGAGGCAGAGGCAAGGGGACCCCACTTATTAAAACTTTGGTTCCTTCAGACCCCGATCCACGTTTCAAAATAAGCCATGGTTAGAAAGCAGGGAGGATGGTGAGGGTAGCTGGAATGAACGCAAGGCCAGGAACGTGACGTTAATTTCGCTCGATCCAACAAGCAAAGAGGGAAGAGAGTTATCAGTGTGTGTGTTTGTGTGTGTGTGTATGTTTTTTTTAAATAATAATAATAATAATAATAAAAATTAAACGGTGAATGGGGAGAAAAGAAAAGGAGGTGAGGTTGAAAGCATCAAAGGGAACCAAATGGCATTAAAAAACATTTTGACACCCAGCAAAGCTGCTATTTTTGAATGAGGTGAGAAGTTTTTGGCATTTTGGTGAGAAGACAGGGTCTTGCCCCAAAATGGGGATGGGGGGGGGGGGAAAGGAAAAGGTGGGGGGGTGGGTTTTCCAAAATAAAACATACAGCCTCAACACAATTCTGAGGAAGCTTAGATTACACCTGTCTTCTTGGGTTAGATAAGGCAGGCTGCGTAAATCGTTTTTTTGAAGGTACAATTCAATTGGGGGATTTTTAAAGCTAGTTACCACCAGATTCCTGGGCTCAGAATTAATTTTTTCTCTCTCTCTCCTTAATTCTTCCAAGGAACCAATAATAATAATAATAATAATAATAATAATAATAATAATAATAATTTTCCTCTTGTCTCCTTGGTCTATTCTCCAAACCGGTCTTTTCTTTCATTTAGGGCATCTGAATTTATTTCCCCCTGGTATTGATTACAACTTAACCTTCACAAAAGTGTAAGGTTTGTATGTGTGTGTGTTTGTGTGTTTGTGTGTGTGTGTGTTTGTGTGTGTGGGTTCATTTAAAATCTAAATTTTAAAAGCTTACTTCGCAAGGTGGGTGGCGAAAAACACCCAATTTTATTTCAGAGCTGCCCCACCGAGACCAGGATATTTTAAGACGCCATCGATGGTGGCAACGTGTACTGAAAAGAAAGGCGACCAGGTGTAATCTAAAACCTCTCCCGTAACCCCCCCCAAAAGAATCATCATTAAAAATGAACGGAAAAAACAACAACAAAAAACAGAAATAGCAATGCAAAAGAGACCTTAAGACATATAATAAGCAGGCACAGGTGGGGCTGGGGTGTTGTTGTTTTTTTAAATTACAAAAAAAAATTCACAATAGCACAGTGTTCCTGCAGACTGCCCTTCAGGAATTTGGTGGGAGAATTCCCTAAAAAAAAAAAACTCGCGAGAAATCCTTCTGCAGAAACAGAGTGTTAATTTTGCCTGGTTTCTTCACTTGATTTTTTTTTTCCCCATTTTTTTTTCCTTCCAAAAAAAAAAAGGGGGAAATTGGAGAGCAGGGGATTTATTTAAAAGCAGCAGAGGGTATCCGCTTACCCCTGAACTATTTTTTCCCCCACTTCCTCTCTTTCTTTCCCTTTTTCGGTGCGAGTGTGTAGAAGAGGTTAGAAAGGATTTAAGCGAGGGCCTTCAGTCAGGGGTTTTCCCGCAAAGGGGGCAACTTTTAAAGACTTGTGGACTTCCAACTCCCAGAATTCCCTAGCCAGCTTGGCTGGCTGAGGAATTCGGGGAGTTGAAGTCCACATGTCTTAACAGAATAACCAAATAGCAGAGTTGAAAGGGACCTTGGAGGTCATTTAGTCCAACCCCCTGCTCAGGCAGGAAACTCTATACCCGAGATGACGTGTGCCACAGAAGACACGCAGAGCCATCGCCAGCTTCCCGAGCGCTGGAAAACGGCCTAAAACTGTTTAGGGTTTAGGGCCCTCAACCAATCAGTATTAAACCAAATCTGCCTATATTTCGAATTTGCCATCCAGAAAATCCACAGTATGCAGCTGATTTGCCCAATTTCTGCTTTAGTTAGCATCCTAGTCTTCAATTCTGTTTTCTTTACATGAACTTCTCTACACCAAAAATGGAACCAAAGGACTTCAGAAAAATCGAGCTTTTCCAGGTGGATTTGGGACTGAGCTAGATCCAAATGGCCTCATCTATCGCTTACTTAACATTGCAGTCACAACGGGAAACCTGGCTTATTAGGAGATCCAACCAAGCATGATCAACCATGATCTGTTCTAAAGATTTCTAGGTGCTTTCAAACAGACGGTGCTTTCCTTCAAAAACGAAGCTGTTCTCTGCTAAATTAAGTCGTACAGCAACCCACTTCATCATCTTTTAACAACCCCATAATCCCTTGCAGGGCAATTCTGGGCAATTGAATGGAGCTAGCCAAGTGTTTTAATGGCCGGATGCCTTTTCTGCCGCCAGTGTGGAGTTTTGTTCAGCAAATATATATTCTCATCGTGCCCAGAGAGAGAAATATCTGCCTCTACCTAGGATTGAACTCACAGCCTCCTGATTGTGAGGCAAAAGCTCCACCTCTAGGCCTCCGCACCACTCCATATGGCAACTCATTTATTTAGCAGAAAGTTAAAATAGCCAATTATCCACATATTTCCTTGAGCTGGGGAGTTTTCTATTGCCCTTATGTCACAATCTTAATGAGCGTTCCTCTTCTGGTGTCTTCATAATCCTTTATGCGATACTCTCCAAGAAAGGGTATCTTGTATTAAGAATAATTCTTTGCAATGCTTCCTAAAAGGTCTTGAGGTCGAGGATAAAGGTCAAAATTTAGAATGGAGGTGTCCAAACCTGACCACTTTAAGACTTGTGGACTTCAACTCCCAGAAGTCCCTAGCCAGCATGGCTAGCTGGGGAATTCTGGGAGTTGAAGTTCTCTAATTTTAAATTTACCAAGGTTTGGACACCCCTCGTTTACAAGTTTTGTAGTTCTAGGAACCCACTTTGATTTTGGTAAATAAAGGAAAGAATGTGGGATGGGAAAATGAGTGTGTGTATTTTTGTCGTTATTGTGTGTGTGTATTTGTGAGTGAGTGAGTGTTTTAATGCCTGCATCCAGGCATCTAAGCATGGAATTCTCTGCATCTTCAGAGAAGGACAGATGGTGAGACAAAAGAAGGAGAAGGAAGAAAGAGAGAGGCAAAGAGAAAAAGAGGGAGAGAAAGAGAGAGAGAAAGAAAGAGGGATTTTTTTTAAAAAAAAAAGTTTGCACCGGATTTCTCAAACAAATATCAACGACAACAAAAATCACACAGCAGTTTCAGAATTTTAGAAAAATGTAAATTGCTCTTTTCTTTTTTCTCTTGGTTTTTGGTTCTAAAAGTTGAAGAAATGGGAATAACAGCTGAGCAGAAAATGGGATATGACATAGTAGGAAAACATAAGGTGTTGGTTTGTCTAGTTCTTTCTTTCTTTCTTTCTTTCTTTCTTTCTTTCTTTCTTTCTTTCTTTCTTTCTTTCTTTCTTTCTTTCTTTCTCTCTCTTCCTTCCTTCCTTCCTATCATCTATCTATCTATCTATCTATCTATCTATCTATCTATCTATCTATCTATCTATCTATCTATCTATCTCAGAGGAGTCCAATCTTGGCAACTTTAAGACATGTGAACTTCAATTGAAGCCCAGAAGTTGCCAAGTGTGGGTCTCGCCTTGACCCCGTGGCCCTTAAAATCATCTGCTGGCTGAAACCAGTTCATCTATTTGTTTTCATTGATTGGTTTTATGTATATCTTGCCTTTATTATTTTTATAAACTGATCTTTTACCTTCCCTCCAGGAGAAATCGATGATTGAAGATGGAAGTCAACAATCTCTTTAAAGATCTTTCTACAGTTGTGTCTTTTTAACCCTTCTGGACAGGAAAAAAAAACACCACCACCACCACCACAATTTCTCTTTTTACCAGTCTCTTTTCTGTGAAAACACACAGTACATGGTCTGTCGGAAGTGACATTCTGTAAGTAATTTTCCTGTTAGGATTAAATCTAGGGTTATCCACAGGGCCTGGTCAAAAAAGTCAAAATGGTAGTGCCTCAAGGGTACGACCCAAGCTTTGATGTTTTTTGTGCATTTCGCACAAGCCGCAAAAACTCTGGATTGAATCAGAATTTTAAAGCCTGTGAAATGAATTATTCTACAAATCTCCACATACCACTTAAAGGCGACTTCGATAGTTTTATCGGAAGCAGCTTCGCTTTGCATAGAATTTAACTCAATTTTTTTTCTTTTTTTTAAATCAATCATTTCAATGATGCATTTCAAGAAGAGATGGATAAATTCTGCCCTCTTCACTCAAAAATCGGTTTTTCTGACACAGTTGTGACTGCAAGGGACCATTTATAGCCAAGTCTGTAAAGGAGATGGCTGATTTCTAAGTAGGATATATTAAAAATAAATAAGTATATATATATCAACCAAAACTATGTTAGCCAAACCATGGTTTAATTAAAAAGCAGTTAAACAATTATGGTTTATGTGATGGATATTGCCAGTTTCCAGCATTTACTTCCAGCAAAAAAAAAATGCCCATTGGGGAAAATTGATTTTCTTAACGACCGCAGTGTTCATTTAACAACTGCCGTATAAAAAAATCTTGAAAAATCGGGTCTGGTCATGCGATGCCTCGACTTACAACCTCAACAACTATAATTCCGGGCTCAATTCCAGGCGTAAATCGAGGACTACCTATATTTATTGCATTCTTTTCAATGAGTAGCTTTCCCACTTCTCATTAATAGAGTCTCTTAGCTTAGGTGGGCGTGGCGGGGGAGGTAGAAATTTTAATAAACGTCTAAATCAATAAAATATCCCATGAGCCCTTGCTACAAGAGGGTCCTGGCAAGGCTTCATCCCAATGGCTACCTCCTTTTCCTATTGGTCAGGGAGGAGGTAGTATAAGCTACAGGTGCAGCTTGAAACCGCCCCCCGTCCCCCACAGCCAATCAGTGCCTGAAAATGCTGCCATGCCTCGGCTACCATAGAGCTGTGCTGGAGAGAGAGAGGCTTGACATCCCTGACATTCTTTCTATCCGGCTCTTTTTCATGGAGGACCAGATGGGCGAGGAGCCCAGTATTGATGGAGTGAACATTGCAATGCAGGACCGATTCTGTTTGGGATTGAATTTAGACACCCCACCTCCAGGGTGTTACACAGCTGGGCAAACGGACTCCGTATTTGTCTTCCTAAAACACACATATCCCATTCCCAGTGACTCCGTTAAGAGAACAAAGGCGCCAAGCCACCCAAAATCTCCTACGCGTTGAATTTGGAAAGCTTTCAAGAGAACTGTGTGATGTTTGTCGTTTTTGGCTTGCCGGATCATTTCAGTTATCAAAGGAATGGAAAACGGGGTAGAATCGGAAAGGGTAGGAAAGGAAACAGGAACACTGGCTTTTCATATATATATTTTTTTCCACGATGCTTTTGGAATAAATTGCAGCATAGCCGAACCAACTTAAGAAACAACAACAACAAAACGAAAAAAGAAATAAGAAAACACAACATTTGAAACCAATGAATCCCAAATAAAAAGAGAGAGAGAGAGAGAAGAGAGAAAAAAACACCCAAAAGCAAATAAATAAATAAATAAATATAAACAAATCGAGAATCAGGTAGGGATCGCTTGGAGGGGTGGGTGGGTGAAAATCCACTGAACAGGGGAAAAAAAAAAAAGTAAAATATCTTTAAAAAAATGGATATAGATATATATCGATATATATACACACGCACACATACGCACAGTTGGAAAAACACCCTCCTCCAAAGGATTTTTTTTTTTTGGAAATAATAATAATAATAATAAAGCCATCAAAACAAAAATGTAAAATAATTTTCTTTAAAAAAACAAACAAACAAAAAAAAAAACGAAAAGGACCGGCATGCAAAGATCATTGTTAACATTCTCCTAATCATGCATCAGGCCCAAACGTCTGTCAAAAGGACAAAAAAGTGCACATACAACGCAGCAACGTTACCAAGGATGCAGAGAGAGGCCGACAATGCAACTCAACTCATCTCCGGCGAGACCTGAGAACGAGCATATCTCGCCCGCCGTCTTATATTTGATATTTTTTTAAATAATGATATGACAAGAGAATTTTTTTTCTTGCTTTCTTTCTCTTTCTCTCTCTCTCTCTCTTTTCTTAAATTTTTTCCTTATTTTTTTTAAAATAATGATATGACAAGAGAATTTTTTTCCTTGCTTTCTTTCTCTTTCTCTCTCTCTCTCTCTTTTCTTAATTTTTTTTCCTTATTTTTTTTAAAATAGACATAGTTCGTTATCGATAAGAGCTTTCTTATTTATTTTAGATATATATATATAAATATATATATATTAAAATCGTCGTCATCATCGTAGTCGTTTTTTTTTATTATTATAAAAAAAGATAAAGGTTATAGATAATAGATAGATAGATATATATATACTTCTCTCTTTATAAGAAATGTAAAAATGTGGGTAAAGAAAGTAAAAAAAGAAAAAAAACCACACCAACCTTCTCGTAGCTCTGAGGGATGTTAAAGGGGTTTGATGCGGAACACAATGACATGAGAAGAGAGAAAAAATAGGGAACACAGAGAGAGTAAAAAAAGGCCTTTCATGCCTAGCAACTGCAAACCGTTTTGCTTTTTCCGTTTTTAACTTAAAAAAAAAATTAAAAAAAACTTTTTTTCCTTTTTTTTTAATTAAAAAAACAAAACAAAAAACTCCAATATGTCCCTTTTTCCTTCCGAACCATCGGGGCCACCAACGAGAGGGCCCAGGAACGTTGAAGGTCTCTGAGAAGGGGGGGGGCGCCTCAGGTCAACCTGGACGGGCTTCTTTAAGAGAGCCCCCCCCCCACCTCCCGAGAATTCGGAAGCCCCCTCTGGCACTGCTGGATTTGCCCACCCAACCCCCCCCCACCGCTTCCTCCCCCACCATCAACCCCCCTGTGGCTTGAAGGAAAGAAAAGATTAACAAGGACAACTTGGCGTCCCGGGAGGAACCGGATTCCCACCACCTCCGTCACCGTGGGGGTCTTCACCGTGGGTTTAGATCTCCTCCGCGGTCCACCAAAATATTTCAGGCAGGGCCAAGTAAGATCCTGATACCCATTCAAGGCATGTCCACATGGGTTTTGGGAGTTGCATCCTAAAAACTCAGCACCAGACTGCAGGTTGCAACGGACCCTTCCAATTTGGCTCGATTTAGCAACAATCTCAAATTTGTCAGACCCTCCAATTCTGAATTTTTTTGCGGGGGGGGTGAGAGGAAGGGAGAATGCAATTTTCTATTATCTTTGGATCAGTCCAATCTCGCCGAATTAAAGGGGAAGATATGAGCCTCACATCCATATGGACGTGCTTCGAACCCCAATTCCTTCGAATCTTCTTCCCTGCCACAAACTTAACACAAAAAGAAAAAAGAAAAAGAAAGAAAGAAAGAAAAGAAAAAAGGAGGGGTGGAAACCAGACCTGTTTTGCTGTTCAGGGGAAAAAAAAAACCCAAAGAAAAGGAAATGATAACTTGAGCTCTTATTCCCTTCGCACACACGCCCCCTTCCCCCCCACCCGCAAAACCCAAAGACATTAAGAGAAACAAGCATGTTACGAGAAGAAACAGTCAAGAAAAAAAAACATCAAGAATTTTTGACTGCAGCGTCAACAAAGAGGGAAAAACAAGGCGTAGAGACCCCCCCCACACCTGCAGCCCACCCCACCCCACCCATCATGTCTGGCCTCCTCCCCCTCCTCCAAATTCAGTCCTTGGGGAGATATCAACCCAAATTAACCTGCAAGGCTTCCAGGTTAGCTAGAGTTCGCTCCATGGAAATCGGTCCCCGTTTTAAACTGGGGCGAAAGTCTCCGCGAAGCCTCTTAAAAGAGCGGTTCAAATAAGAACTAGCTCTTGTGTATATTTGCACACGCGGGACGTGCCGGTCTACCCCGTCCCGTTAAGTTTGTGAGCGGTGAATTTGTTTCGTTCACACTTCTTGTAAGCATTCAAACAACTTGCAATCGTTGTACGTTGCTTTTTGGGGCGCGGACCGAATAAGCGCCACTACACCAAGTGTGAATTCTGGTAGGGTTTTTAAAAAATAAATAAATAAATAAATAAATCCCAGGCCAAGATTTTCAAGACAGCCTGATATTCCAGCATTATCTCCAGCGGGAATGAAATAATTTCAGGTCTGTACGTAGATGACACCGAAGGAATGGTTTTTCTGCGTCGCAGAATTCGAATGACGGCCCGCACAAATCCTGGGATTGCCAGCTCATTTTTAAGGTTTGTCACTTGTCATTTTGTATCTGATGATTTTAAAGTCTTTTAAAACAGGGGTCTCCAACCTTGGACACTTTAAGACTTGTGGACTTCAACTCCCAGAGTTCCTCAGCCAGCAATGCAAAGCAAGCTGAGGAACTCTGGGAGTTGAAGTCCACAAGTCTTAAAGTGGCCAAGGTTGGAGACCCCTGTTTTAAAATGTTTCTTATGCTTTAAGCCGTCCGGAGTCTCTTTGAAAAGAGACGGGTGGCAAATAAATTTAATCATCATCATCATCTCCGTTTTAATGATCCCATGATCTCTTGTAGGGTAGAGTCTGGGCAACTGAATGGAGCCGAGTGTTTACTGGCCAGATGCCCTTCCTGTTGCCAATGCGGAGTTATTATTTAGCAGATATATTCTTATCCTGCCCAGAGAGAGAAATATCTGCTTCTACAATAGGATCAAACTCACAGCCTCCTGATTGTGAGGCGAGAGAGCTCCTCGTCTAGGCCACCGCCCCACTCGGCAAATAAATTTAATAAATAAATAAAAATAAAGACTGAGAGACTCTAACCAAGGGGGGTGGGGGAATAAAATCCTGCAGTTCTGACCCAAAAAACTACACTGCATCTTTTGCAGTGTGAAGCCATAGTTCCAAAGAGACAATAAGCAACAGAGACAATATATATACCTCGTTATTACCATGCCAATAAACAGTAACAAATGCACTTTTTAATTTTTTTTGGAAATTTGGCGTAGCTGTGCAGGGAAGGGAAGGGAAGGGTTTGAAAAATATGGGTGGAAAACCAGTGACATTTTCTGGAAGAACGTCTGATGGTCACAGCCTCCTGTAGCTTCATGGTGGCCAGCCATGAAGATAAATTTCTAAAAAAACACTCATGAGCCTATCAAATAGCTAATCTGACTTTCATGGGGCAAATGGTACGTTTTTTTTTGGTGGTGGGGTTGAAGGGGGAGGGATGAATAGCTATTGAAACTCCTGCATACATCCCTACTTTAAAAACAAAAGCAAAAATTCAAGGAGAGACTTTCAGCCAGATTTTTTTAAAAATACCATATTTTTCGGACTGTAAGATGTATCTGACTATAAGATGCACCTAAGTTTAGAAGAGGAAAACAACAACAACAAAAGTTTTTGGCCTCCATGCGCCCAATTTTTGGCTCTTTTTGGGGTTTGTTTTTGAAGCTTTTTTTCGTCCTGTTTTGGGCGGCTTTTTTCGGCCCATTTTCGAGGCTTTCTTCAGCTCATTTCCCCCCCCAAAAAAGGGCTGAAAAAAGCCTTGAAAGTAGGTTGAAAAAAAGCCCCAAAAATGAGACGAAAGAAGCCTAGAAAACGGGCCGGAAAAAGCCTTGAAAACGGGCCCAAAAAAAGCCTCAAATATGGGTCGAAAAAAGCCGAAAAAATGGGCTTAAAAAAGCCCTCCCAAAAGTCCTGAAAACGGGGAATGCAGAGGCCAAAAAACAGCCGGTGGGTGGGTGGGGGGCTTCGGCAATATGCAATCTATAACAGGGGTCTCCAACCTTGGCAACTTTAAGCCTGGCGGACTTCAACTCCCAGAATTCCCCAGCCAGTTCAATTCCCTGGCGGGGGAATTCTGGGAGTTGAAGTCCGCCAGGCTTAAAGTTGCCAAGGTTGAGACCCTGATCTATAAGACGCACAGACATTTATTCATATATCGAATAGCATATGAGTAAATTTAGGAAATATTTTGTATTACCGTATATACTCGAATATAAGCCGATCCGAGTATAAGCCGAGGTCCCCAATTTTACCCCAAAAACTGGGGTAAACTGGGGACTCGAGTATAAGCCGAGGGTGGGAAATGAGGCACCTACGGTTGAAACCCTCCTCCTCAGCTGAGAAGGCTGGCGCCCCCCCCGCCCCGCCCTCTCACTGCACCGGCAGGGCTTCCGTCCGGTAAAATGTGAAAAAAAGAAGAAAAAAAAAACTCGAGTATAAGCCGTATAGACCCGAGTATAAGCCGAGGGGACGTTTTTCAGCACAAAAAATGTGCTGGAAAAACTCGGCTTATACTCGAGTATATACGGTAGATATATTTCTGAAGGAGAGGGGAATTGAGAGTGTGATTAAGTGTGGAGAGACTAGAGATTATAATTTAGGAATTATTTTAGATTATGATTGTTAGTTTTGATACCCTGCATTTTGTTCTGGGAAGTCGGGGTGGGGGGTGGGGGGTAAGGGGGAGGGGAATTGGGGGGTTGAGGCTAGAGATGAAGTCATGGTTAATGTACAGGGATTAAAAAAATGTGTCTTATAGTCCGAAAAAATACAGTACTTCTGTGCAGGGGGAAAATTCACTGATCTAGTTCAGATTGAACTGTCGTTTCCAAATGTTGGAAGTTTGTGATTAGGCCTATGGGTAGGTCTGGACAGAGGCCAAGAATAAACACCACCTCTCTTCTGAGAATACAGATAGTCCTCTATTTATGACTGTTTGTTTAGTGACTGTCCAAAATTGCAATGCCATTCAAAAAAGTGACTTACAACTGCCCCTTAATGACCGTCACGACACCTCCATGGTCATTTGATCAAAATTTAGGCACGTTGGAGGCTCTTTATTGACAGTATCAATAAAGGAGAAAATTTATAGCTCGTGGTTGAAATGAGAGGTCCTTGGTGCTCTCTGAGCTTGGTTGTTTTCTTGCGGACGTTTCATGACCCAACTAGGTAACATCATCAGCGCTGCAGCGGGTTGAGAGCAAACTCCAGTCCTTCCTGGCACTGATGCTGTTACCTAGTTTGGGTAATGAAACGTCCGCAAGAAAACAACCAAGCTCAGAGAGCGCCAAGGAGATGTAGAGTCACATAATCGCCATTTGCAACTTTCCTAGAAGCCAGATTCACTTAATGACCACCGAAAAAAAAGAAGGTCATTAAAATCGGACGCGAATCGCCTCACTTAGCGATGGAAGTTCCGGTGGTCAATCCAGGACTATCTGTATTCTGAAGAACCTGCTGACTTGGCGCATTTTGGGTCTTTCCCTAACTCATTTCTAGTGAATATTTTGAGAATTAATGCTTTCTTGGAGGAATATTGTGTTGTTCAGCTGGATATTTTTCCCCCCCTAGGGCTTAACAAGGCACCTTATAAAAGGCAGGTGTTTTTATGCTCGCAGTTAATTTTCATCTGAGCAAAGCTCCGCAAAGCTACCAAAATTCCGTGCACAGAACGTGAACGAACAATTTTGCAATTTACTGGGCCGTTGGGATCCCAAGCAGCCCCTGTGGGAGATACAACTAACAGAATAACAGAGTTGGAAGGGACCTTGGAGGTCTTCTAGTCCAGCCCGCTACTCAAGCAGGAGATCCTATATCATTCCAGACCAATGGCGGTCCAATCTCTTCTTCAAAACTTCCAGTGTTGGAGCATCCCCGACTTCTAGTGGCAAGTCGTTCCACGGGTTAATTGTTCTCACAATTGTCAGGAAATTTCTCCTTAGTTCTAGGCTGGTTCTCACTTTGATAATAGAATAGAATAGAGCTGGAAGGGACCTTGGAGGTCTTCTAGTCCAGCCCCCTGCTCAAGCAGGAGAACCTATACAACTTCAGATAAGTGACTATCTAGTCTCTTCTTAAAAACCTAAATTTAATCTGGATAACTTTTGGGAAGACGTAGGAATTAAAAATTCCTTGCATTTTAAACCTTTGGAAGGACTCATCTTCATTCAAATGCTCCCTACACATTTCACTGAAGGACAGAATTCTTCCCATTTACTGGTAATCCTACACTTATGACCACTCGCTTAGCCAAGTCAACGGGGGAAGCTGGGTTCACTTAACAACGCCAGACTCACTTAACAACGGTAGCAAAAAAAAAAAGGATGTAAAATTGAGCACGATTCACTTAACGTCTGCACTGCTTCCCAATTGAAGGTCTGGTCCCAAGTGTAGCTTCTCTTCAAAAATCTGCTTCCGGGGTTAGATCCTAGTCTGTATGGGAAGTCCTCGACTTACGGCCGTAACTGAGCCCAAAATTTCTGTTGCTAAGCAAGAGGGTTGCCAAGTGAGTTTGGCCCCATTTTACGACCTCTCTAGTCACAGTTGTTAAGCGAATTCTCACTGCGGTTGTTAAGGGAGTAACACGGCTGTTACTCGCTTAACAACCGTCTTGTTTAGCAACAGAAAATTCTGCTCCCCCGCCGTGGGACTGCGGCAAAAAAAGGTCGCAAAATTGGGCAGGGTCGTGTGATGACTCACGTAATGACGGCGTGCTCAGCGACAGACACTGTGGTTCTAATTATTGTCATAAGCCGAGGACTACCTGAATGGTATTCCACATTTCCCTTGAACGTGATCCAATCCACATTATTGGACAGACCAACAGATTGCTAATTTTCACAAAGTTGTGTTCTTCCTCCTGAAAGGATCTCTGGATCATGAACATAGACTGTTCAGTCCCTCCCTCAGTTGGGAGGGACTTTAGAGGTCTTCTAGTCCAGCCCCCTGCTCGAGCAAGAGACCCTGGCCTATACCATTTCACACACAACTTCTGAAGGCAAACAAATTATCCTCACTCTAAGGAAGTTTCTCCTTAATTCCAGGTTCCACCCATTGCTTCTTGTCCTGCCCTCAGGTGCGTTGGAGAATAGCTTGACTCCCTCTTCTTTGGGGCAGCCCCTGAGATATTGGAAGACGGCTATCATGTCACTCCTAATTTTTCTTTTCATTCAACTACATACCCAGGTCCTGCAACCGTTCTTCATATGTTTCAGCCTCCATGCCTCTAATCATCTTTGTTGCTCTTCTATGCGCTTGTTCCAGGATCTCAACAACTTTTTTTAATATTGTGGTGACCAGAACTGGATGCTGTACTCCAGGTGTGGTCTTATTAAGGCTTTGTAAAGCGGTACTAGAACTCCACATGATCTTGATTCTGTCCTTCTGTTAATGCAGCTTAGGACCTTGTTGGCTTAGGTAGGCCTGGAGACTAAAACACATGAAGAACGGTTGCAGGATTTGGATATGGCCAGTCTAGAGAAAAGAAGGACTAAGGGGGAGGGGGGACATGATAGCAGTATTCTAGGATTTGAGGGGCTGCCATAAAGAGGAGGGGGTCAATTTATCTTCCAAAGCAAGGGTCTCCAACATTGGTACCTTTAAGACTTTAAGCTGGCTGAGGAACTCTGGGAGTTGAAGTCCACAAGTCTTAAAGGGACCAAAGTTGGAGACTCCTCTTCCAAAGCCCCCGAAGGCAGGACAAGAAGCAATGGATGGAAACCAAACAAGGAGAAAAGCAAACTAGAACTAAGGAGGAATTTCCTGACAGTGAGAACAATTAATCAGTGGAACAACTTGCCTCCAGAAGCTGCGGGTGCTCCATCACTGCAGGTTTTTAAGAAGAGACTGGACAGCTACTTGCAAAGGGACGGTACGCGGTCTCCTGCTTGAGCAGGGGGCTGGACTAGAAGACCTCCAAGGTCCCTTCCAGCTCTATTCTGATCGACTGTTGGCTCATTTTTAAATGACTCCAGTTAACTAAAGCTTTTCGTCCTTTGGAGAGAGGCTTTCGACCCGACTTCTTCCACCTCGTTTAAAAAGGCCACGCAAGGCTCCCGAAAGACCTTGCCGTGTCTGCTTGCGCGTGTGAGTGTAAGGGCGGGCAGGGGTCACATTTGCCATTCTCATGAGTCACGGCGCTCCCTACCTCTCACATATAGGTTGGCGGGCGAGGAATAGCGGACTCCGGCACTATTGCTGGCGACGCACTCATATTTACCCTGGTCCGTCTCTTCGCTGCTTTCGATCTGAAGGCCACCTGGCAGGGAAGAGACAACGAGACAAAAAGGAAAAAGGAGAGGCCGAGAAATACGTTAATTGTCAACCCAGATCGGGCACAAAAGGGAGAAACGGCTCTAATGTGCCGAATGCACCAATTATTACCGATAGCATATCCGGAGCTCAGGGTTGAACTGTGGGATCCTTAGTGCTTTCTGAGCTAGATGCGGGTTGTTTTTTTTTTTTTGGCAGACGTCTCATGATCCAACTAGGTAACATCATCAGTGCTAGAAGAAGGGAGTAGGAGTTGCTCTCTATTTACATCCTTGCTCTGTCAGTGGTTTTTTTTTTCTTATAAATTTTTTTTATTTTTTTAACAACAAACAAACATAAAAATCTCATCAAACCAATTACAATGTGCTGGTGGCGTGTTTACATATCATCTTGTGCCAAAACATCTCTTTCATACATCTATCTCACATTGTATAGATCTCTCATTCAGTCTGGGTCTTTTCTAACGTATCTTTCCTTCTAACCGGTAGTAAAATAAAATCCCATATTTTATAATATTGCTTATCTTCTTGTTCTCTAATTTCCAATGTCAATTTACTCAGCTCTGTCAGTGTTGATGGGAGTGTGGTTTTCCTCCCTGGTAGTTTCTTGATTAGGGTGTTGTTTCTAGTTTGTTTGTCAGGTGTTAATCCCTGCTTATCTGGGTATTTGATTGACGATGGGAAGATTTATTTTATTTATTTATTTAATTTTGTCATAACAATATACACAAGCATAACAAGCATAACAAAAAAAATTATAATATATATAAACATAAATATGAGGAGAAACAAGGTAGTATAAGCATATATATATATTTGTTTTCTGAGGTTTTCGCAGGTGTTTGTATGTAGGTCTTTGGTTATTCGGGTTTTCTCCCGCGTAAAATTGGAAGTGTCTTGCTCCCAGAAGCTGAAGCCTGAATATGACGAATGAGACTTCGTCGAAACGTCGCCAAGACACTTCCAATTTTACGGAGAATACCCAATAACTAAAGATCTATATATATATATATATATCTATATATATATATATATATATATATATATATATATATATATATATATATATATATATATATATATATATATATGAAGAAACAATAGGACAGGAACGGTAGGCACATTTGTGCTCTTATGCACGCCCCTTAGAGTCCTCCTAGAAATGTGGTGAGGTCAACAGTGGATAGATTTTTAATAAAACTTTTGGGGTTATGAGAAGAGACCACAAAGTCAGGTAATGCATTCCAAGCATAGACAATTCTATTACAGGAATCGTGTTTTCTGCAATCTAAACTGGTGCGGTTGACATTAAGTTTAAATCTGTTGGTAGCTCTTGTGTTATTGTAGTTGAAACTGAAGTAGTCATTGGCAGGAAGGACATTACAACGGATGATTCTATGAGCTGAATTCTATGATTCTATGATAGAATAGAATTCTATCATAATAGAATTCATAGAATTCTATGATTCTATGAGAAGATGTTTTAGGCCTTCGGTATCCTTTTTGAGTTTTCTGATTCTGAATGACATATAAATAAATATAAACCGTGAGGCACAACCCCATATCCTTCTAGCACTGATGATGTTTTCTAGCTGGGTCATGAAACGTCCGCAAGGAAACAGCCAAGCATGGAGAACACCAATTCAATGTATTCCTGTGCTTAACTCTTTCCTGCAGTCCAATATACTTTTCCAACCATTAGGTCGCGCTTCCCTCTTTCAGCCTTAAGCAGCCACAACGGCAAGACACTTTTCTGTGGTTATTCCAGCTGCCAGGTTGGGTTTGGCCACATCCCAAAGCAACAACAAAAAAACAACAACCCACGAACCAAACAGCTTTTGGGATGCTATATGGCTTTGGTTAAGAACGTAGCATTTTCCCCACTGTCAGTAAAACTGTACTGCAAAGTGTAATACAAAGTGTATTGCAATGTCCCGTCTTCTAGGAAAGTTCTTAGAAACCAAAGTCGTGTTTTCAGTCTGTGCAACTTTAAAGATGTGTGGACTTCAATTCCCAGAATACCCCAGCCAGCATAGAATTCTGGGAGTTGAAGTCCACACATCTTAAAGGGGCCCAGGTTGAAAAACACCGATGCAGACCAATACTGTCTTTATTATAAAGTTATAATAACAGAATCTGAATGTGCTTCCACCTCCCGATTTTTGCTGGCCTAGGGTGGGGCCTCGCCTGAGACATCTGCATATCTTACAGCTCTATCCTGAACTCGGGCTTCTTTTATCTTCTTCCTATCCCTCAAGGCCATTTCATCTGTTCTCTGGAGTTATGGACAATCCACCAACACATCATGAACCCTTTTGAAGTTCCTGGTCCTCAGGGTTTCACGACTCAAAGGTTGACTGCCCCGATGCACGGAGGCTCAAGGTTGAATGGAGGCAGAGTTATGGAAGTTCCGCCACCAAACCACGAACCCTTCCTTGTTCTCAGCTCTCACAATCCAAGGTTGACTGCCCCTGTGCATGGAGGCTCTTAATAAAACTATCTAGGAAATAGACCTGATGGATCAGAGCAACTTTGCGAATTCTTCCTGTCTGGAAAGAAGCAGCAGAAATAACTTATTTTTTATTTTAATTTTTTTGCTGCTGGTCTTCAAGATTTGGTCGTTGGACCATCTGAATTAGGGTAGGGTTAATTTTCTGCTATTTAGCAAGGCAGCTACTGTGCTTCCCTGAAAATAAGACTGGATTTTATATTAATTTTTGCTCCAAAAGACGCATTAGGGCCGTGATGGCGAAACCTATGGCACGCGGAGCACAGGTGGCACAGAGAGCCGTATCTGTGGGCACGCGAGCGTTGCCCTAGCTCAGCTCCAACATGCATGGGTGCACCAGCCAGCTGATTTTCAGGCCTTACGGGCCCACCGGAAGTTGGGAAACATGGCTGTTTTCACCCTCCCCAGGCTCCAAGAAAGGCTTTGGAGCCTGGGGAGAGCGAAAAACAGGCCTACCAGGCCCACCGGAAGTTGGGAAATGTGCTGTTTCCGGCCTCTGGTGGGCCTCCGTGGTCAGAGGGGAAGGAGGCTGTTTTCATCCTCCCCAGGCTCCAAGAAAGGCTTTGGAGCCTGGGGAGAGCGAAAAACAGGCCTACCAGGCCCACCGGAAGTTGGGAAATGTGCTGTTTCCGGCCTCTGGTGGGCCTCCGTGGTCAGAGGGGAAGGAGGCTGTTTTCATCCTCCCCAGGCTCCAAGAAAGGCTTTGGAGCCTGGGGAGAGCGAAAAACAGGCCTACCAGGCTCACCGGAAGTTGGGAAATGTGCTGTTTCCGGCCTCTGGTGGGCCTCCGTGGTCAGAGGGGAAGGAGGCTGTTTTCATCCTCCCCAGGCTCCAAGAAAGGCTTTGGAGCCTGGGGAGAGCGAAAAACAGGCCTACCAGGCCCACCGGAAGTTGGGAAATGTGCTGTTTCCGGCCTCTGGTGGGCCTCCGTGGTCAGAGGGGAAGGAGGCTGTTTTCATCCTCCCCAGGCTCCAAGAAAGGCTTTGGAGCCTGGGGAGAGCGAAAAACAGGCCTACCAGGCCCACCGTGTGCCAAAAGCAGGGGGAGCATGAGGGGGTCGTGCGCGCAATCGCAGGTGGGGCGCATTGAATTATGGATGTGGGCATCTGCGCACGCAACTCCCCCACACTCCTCCCGCTTTTGGCACGCAACGGCAAAAAGGTTAGCCATCACTGCATTAGGGCTTATTTTCTGGTTAGGTCTCATTTTGGGGGAAATATGGTAATGCATCCATCAGGCTCACAATCTTAACTGGGGGTTTATTTTGGGGCTTATATTACGAGCATCCTGAAAAATCATGCTAGGACTTATTTTCCGGTTTGGAAAAATTGGCTTCTGCATTTTTATTTTCATTTTTATAAACTGGTTTTGTTCTGATTCTGTACGTCTCTTATATTTCCAGGAGCGATTTCTCCTCCTGTTTTTCTTTTTTTTTTCACACCAGAAAATACCACTGCGATTTTATTTAAAAAAATAAAAATAAAAAATAAAAATCCCACTTCTTGTGTCCTGTGCTGCGGAGCTGTGTCAAATTAACACTTGTCATCTTGGTGAAAAGTGGAAAAGAGTTATTCTTAGATACCCACACCAGAAAAACAAAAGAACAAAAAAACAGACATGTCTACAAGCATCAGAGAAACCAGCTTTTTAAACCTGCAGGACCGTAAATTGCAAATAAGCCAAACATTTAAGAAGTCTTCTACCCCCTTGTTCAGACGTGCCTCAGTCCATCCAGCCAGGAGAAAAAGAGAATGTTCCAAAAGGAACCATATATATTTTCCTATGTGTGTGTGTATGTATGTGTGTGTATATGTATGTGTGTGTGTGTGTGTATACATATACACACTCACTCACACATATATACAGTAGTGGCCAAAATTGTGGAAACTTTTTGGGAAAAGTGTATTTTTTAAAACTAGCTAATAACGCCACTTTTTTTGGAGTAGTAACCATAAAATTATATATCAATGGAGGATCATTTAATCAAGAATGTAATGCAATAACTTTTATGCAGGATTTGCTATTAGAATAGCAGTTACAGTTTAAAGAAGAAAAGTGAAACACATAGAAAAAACAAGATATACAAAAATGATCACCACACCCTGTTCCCCTGAAAATAAGACCCCGTCTTCTATTTTTTTGAACCCCGAAATAAGTGCTTGGCCTTATTTTCGGGGAGGTCTTATTATTTTGGGGCGCGTAGAGCAAGACAGGGCTCCTCTTGCCATCTTACCTGATTTCCAGCTCTGTCTCCCTAACCCGAACTAGAGGAAACGGCAGGGACCAGCTCTGCACGTGTTTAAATATTTTTGGGAGGTATTATTTTCAGGGAAACACGGTAGAAAAAACGAGATATACAAAAATTATCACGTCAGTTAATACTAAGTTGGGTAACCTTTAGCGTGAATTACAACCTTACAACGTCTTCCCATGGAGTGAACCAAGTCTTTGAGTTCTGCAGCTGTTCTAATGTGAACCCAAGATTGAATGATGGCTTCTATTCACTGGGTTTTATTGCTGGGTTGCTTCTGGCTTACACATTTCCTGAGTCGGCTCCATAGATTTTCAATTGGGTTAAGAAAGTTTGGGCTTTTCCCCAGGCCATTCCAGCAGTGGAATAGAATTATCTTGAAAGTCCAAAAAAAAGTGGTGTTTTATTAGCCATCAAACCTCAAAAATACACTTTTCCCAAAAGGTTTCCACAATTTTGGCCACTACTGTATACATATATACATACACAAACACACAGGAAATATATCTATAAATATATATTTCTATTTCCTGTAGACATATTTATATATAGGGTGATATTATACGTGTGCTGGGAAATAAGTCAGAATTCAGAGGGGAATAAAAAGGGAAGGAACAGAAAACAGAGGAAGATGCACAGAAGGCAGGAAAAGACATTTTCCAACAGCGACAAGGTAACACAGTTCTGGATTGGGAAAAGAAACAACAACAATAACAACAACAACAGACCACGCAACTACATGGAACAATTACTGGCTATAATCGAGAGGAAAAATACAGATTGTTTTTATTTTATTTTATTTTTAAGGAAAAGGGCGCTTGGACTCTCCAGCACAAAGCAAGGGGATCTTACCTCGGATTGGTGTACCTTCTGTAAGAAAAAAGAAACACAAAACAAACAAACAAACAAAAAAAAAAGAACAACAAACACAGAAGTGAAAAGCCAAGTGGGGGAAAAAACCGGATATTTTTTTTTCTTTCAGGACTAGCCAGTGGGAGGAAGGAAGGCATCCAGGAGAAAATGGGTGAGTGAGTTTCTAAGGCTGCTTCTCCGGGGCACGGTTTGGGGTGGGTGGGATGGGACACTTAGAGGTAGTCCTCGACTTACGACCGTCCATTCAAAGTTACCCCAGCCCTAAAAAAAAAAGGCGACTTGCAACTGGTCCTCGTGCTTACGACCGTCGCTGCATCTCCACAGTCACCCGATCAAAATTTGGGCGCCCGACAAACTGGCGTGTATTTATGTCAGTGGTCACATCCTGGGGTCACGTGATTCACCATTTGCGACCGTCCTAGCCAGATTCCCACGAGCAACGTCAAGGAGGGGAAGGGGGAAGCTGGATTCGCTTAACGGCCGTGGGATTCACTTTACGGCGGCAGCGGTTCGCTTAACAACCCGTGGCAAGAAAGGTCGTTAAGAGTCAGATGCCGGTTCCTTAATAACCCGCCTTGCTGAACGACGGGAATTCCGGTCTCTGTTGTGGCCGTACGTCGAGGATTACCTGCAATTCAGTTTTTGGTACCTAAGGGGGAATGAGGATAGGGGGAGGGGCTGCTATCATTGGAGTAAAATCTCCGAGTTTTAGAGAACAAAAATTAATAATTTTGCCTCTTCCTTACCTACCCTGGCTGTTGTAACAATAACAATAATAATAATAATTATTATTATTATTCAGATAAGATTTAAGTTCAAGGCCTATTTCGATCCAGATCTTGACTCAGGCTCATGAGGACTACAAACTTAGTGGATCCGTTTTGCAAAAATAAAAAAATAAAAAAAATAAAAATAGCTTTCACTTCTGCAAGTGGGCAGGGGGAAAATTAGGAGATTTTGAGGACCAGAAGGAGAATATAATTTCCATTTTTATTTTTATTTTTTTGTTACCCAGGAAACCTGCAGAAAAAACCTTGGCGATTAGCAGAACTCAGAAGGCAGTTTGTCCTCGGTGTTACTAAGAGACCCCCGTTGGGGGAGAGGGGAGGGGGGGAAAGAGAATCTGACTTATTTTAAAAACCTGAGACTGAGTAGCATTGCCTAGCCCAGGGGTCTCCAACCTTGGCAACTTTAAGACTTGTGGACTTCAACTCCCAGAAGTCCACAAGTCTTAAAGTTGCCAAGGTTGGAGACCCCTGGCCTAGCTTGTAAAATGCCATAAATGCAGTTTCTTGGCAAAGGGAGGCCCTCTGCACATGACCAGAAGCTCTTAATTTTTTTCCCTCCTCTAGCGTGAGCCAGAGTGCAATTATACCTGGTTCAGCCTTCCACTCACTCTGTGGCCAATAAATTTTGTTAGCCTGGGAAACATCACCTTTGTCTTTTCCCCCACTGGCTTTCCAAGGTTTATTTCTCAGTTAAGAAGTATATTTTGTAAAATTCTCAAAAAGGGGTTGTTGTTTTTTTACCCCAATCCTGAAAATAAAGCAAAGGATTTCATGGATTATTTTTCTGGATCCTGGTTTCCTGGGCATCACAGAATCTGTCTAATTCTTGGTGGCCCATGCAAATATTTTTAAATGTCCCCAGTGGTGTAACTTGCCAAAACTTATGAATAATATCTGCAGGACAAGCAAGGATAACACCATTTTTTTCCCTCCAGCCTTTTGTCCTCCTGCAGACACATCAACTATTCATTTTTTGCTTTTTCATTTCCTCCTTCATTCTTTTTCTTTTCTTTTTCTTTTCTTTTCTTTCTCCCTCCTTCCATGTTACCCCAAATGCACCATTTTCAGGATCTGGGATTAAAAACGACCTGATTATTATTTCTGATTAGTTAACATCCGTGGAGTGGGAAAGGGGGGGGTTGGGTTAGGGTGGTTAAAGCTGGTTAAGGATCTAGTTAGATTTAGTTACTAATTAAGGAAGAGGTTAAACACATTATCTAAAGGAAGAGTTAGCATCTAGTTAAAACTACTGGTTAAGGTTAATCAAAGCAGAGCTTGTTAGCTTGTGAGAGGAAGGAGAATAGGCAAGGAGGAGGGGAAGGAATAATGTTAATTTGGACTAGCTACTGTGAAGGAGCAGCTGGGGAGTTTTAAAGAGCAAGGAAACAAGAGAGGGAGAAAGTAGATTTATGGGGAGAAACAGGATATCCTCAAACAGAGAAAGAAAGAAAGAAAGAAAGAAAGAAAGAAAGAAAGAAAGAGAAAGAAAGAAAGAAAGAAAAAAGGAAGGAAGGAAAAAAAGGAAGGGAAGAAAGGAGAGGGAGGATGGTAGGGAAGGAGGGAAAGAAGGAAAGAGGGAGGCAGGAAGTAAGTGGAAAGAAAGAGGGAGCATGGGCGGAAGGAACAAAACTAAGGGAGTGAGGAGGGAAGGAAGAAAGGAAAGAAGGAAGGAAAAGGAAGGAAGGCAGAAAAAAGGGAAATAAAGGAAGGAAGGAAAGGAGAGGGAGGATGGGAGGGAAGGAGGGGAAGAAGGAAAAAAGGAAAGGAAAGAGGGAGGCAGGAAGTAAGTAAGTGGAAAGAAGGAGGGAGCGTGGGCGGAAGGAAGGAAACTAAGGGAGTGAGGAGGGAAGGAAGGAAGGAAAGAAGGAAGGAAGGAAAAGGAAGGCAGGAAGAAAAAAGGGAAATGAAGGAAGGAAAGGAGAAGGAGGATGGGAGGGAAGGAGGGGAAGAAGGAAAAAAGAAAAGGAAAGAGGGAGGCAGGGAGGGAAGTGGAAGGAAGGAGGAAGGGTGGGACAAAGGGAGAAAGGAAACTAAGAGGGAGTGAGGAAGGAAAAGGAAGGAGGGAGGGAGGAGAGAAAGAGAAAGAAAGAAAGAAAGAAAGAAAGAAAGAAAGAAAGAAAGAAAGAAAGAAAGAAAGAAAGAAAGAAAGAAAGAAAGAAAGAAATCCTGAATTGAAAAAAATATCTGCCATCTGTGACTCAAATGCGGAATGGTTGAGCAAAACGGTAAGGGTTGACCCGAGTGAGGAGGAACGGATGGATGCGAGCTGTTCCGAGACAAGCTGCCTTTCGCAATTGACGGATGGGGATTTTTGTCAATGCCCGGTGCTGGTTCCACAGATGCTCCAGATGTTTTGGGATCCAAAGGGCGCCTGTCACTCTCCCGACTGTCTTTGTTTTGTTAATATATTAATTAAGCTACCTCCACGAGGGCAACCAGGAGGGGAGGGGATGAGACCAGGAGAAAAAGGGCACAGATGGCAGATTTTTTCTTTTCCCGTTGGAGTTTCATATCGAAAGAAGCTCAAAAAAGGTTTGGGTTGTTGTTTTTTCCCAAAGTGGAGTGAGAAAAAAGCCGATATAAAACCCTGATTATTTCCTCAAATGCTCGGCCGAAAATGTCCAGCGCATATTTCTGAAGCAAGAGATAAAAGGCAGGGCTGAAACAGACCGGATCTTGGCCCAGATCAAAAATAAAGTGACTTAATATTCTCTTTTCCTTTAACTACTTTGGTTAGTGCCATTGTAACTTTGAACAGTCACTAAATGAACTGTTGTAAGTCGAGGACTATCTGTATCTGTAATCTCTTCCCCAAGTTCTCCCCAAAGGGCCGGGGTGTGGCTCAGGCTGTAAGAAGCCTGTTATTAAACACAGCTGCCTGCAATTACTGCAGTTTCTAGTCCCACCAGGCCCAAGGTTGACTCAGCCTTCCATCCTTTATAAGGTAGGTAAAATGAGGACCCAGATTGTTGGGGGGGCAATAAGTTGACTTTGTATATAAATATACAAATGGATGAAGACTATTGCCTTACACAATGTAAGCCGCCCTGAGTCTTCGGAGAAGGGCGGGATATAAATGTAAAAAAAAAATTAAAAAAAAATTTCTTCCGGATTTCTCCCCCCCCCCATTTCCTTATCTTGGCTGGGGGCCCCTCCAGATAATAACCAAGCCTGACCCTGCTTAGCTTCCAAACTCAGATAAGATCTTCCAGGTGCTAGCAACCTTCCCATTACTTTGCAATGTGAAACCAGAAACTCAAAGGCCCCCGCCACCCCAAATTCCTCTCCTAACTTTAGGCCTTTTTGCTGTCGCGTGCCAGAAGGAGGGGGCGGCGGGGGGCGTCTGCGTGCATGCCCACCACCCATAACTCTATGTATCCCGCCCCCGCGCATGGGCTCACAACCCCTCCCCCGCTCCTAGCACGCAATGGCCCAGTAGGCCCGTTTTTCTCGCTCACCTGGCTCCAGAGCCTCTCTAGGAGTCTGGGGAGGGGGCAAAAACAGTCTTCCCCACCTACCTGGAGGTCCTCCGGATGCCAAAAATGGCCCGTTTGCCGACTTCCGGTGGGACTGGAAGTTGGCAAATGGGCTGTTTTCGGCCTCTGGAGGATCTCTGGGGTGGGGAAGGTCAGTTTTGCCCCCCCTCCCCAGACTCCTAGAGAGACTCTGGAGCCAGGTGAGTGAGAAAAACAGGCTTCCCCCTACCCCGAGGCCCTCCGGAGGCAGGAAACAGCCTGTTTCCCTACTTCTGGTGGGCCCAGAAGGCCTGAAGAACAGGTGGCTGGTGCGCACCGGAGCTGAGCTCACGTGCCCACTGATATGGCTACGTGCGCCACCTGTGGCACGCATGCCATAGGTTCTCCATCACCGCTGTAGGCTTTGTTTGCAAGGGATGCTGGGACTCGAACCCTATCTACAAAGCCAACATCGAAATCCCCATCCCTTCTGGCAGCAATGAGAGGAGGAAGGGGAGATGGAGGCTTAAGGCCCTCTGCTCATGCTCAGAGACACAGTCCTCCCTGCCTGGGACTAAAGGCCACCCTGAAATTACAGATTGAGGAGCTGAAAACCCACACATGAAGCTCTCGATGGGGAGGAAAAATGCGGAAGAGATCCTTAAAGTACATCGCTGAGCTGAGCGGAGGCTGCATCTCCATGGCAACCCAGGGAAGACGGTCCATAGCATCTGCTGATGGATTTCCCTCCGGGAAACCGGAGTTGGATCGCTTTTCCTGTGGGTCCCTCTCCAAGTCACCTCCCTGGGGTACCTCCTGCAGAAGCACTGGCTCCCAAGTAGAGCAGTTGCTCCAAAAAAATAAAAAAATCCCGGTGCATTAAAAACATTAGAATATTTCATGGAGTTTTTATTGAAATGCAGGCATCCTAGTGCCGAAAACTTGCAATGTTCTATTGTGGGATTGCTTCAAGAAGTCGCTGGTCCTTAAATTAAGGAAAGGCTCCCAGGGATTGAAAATCCCTAAAGCAGGAAAACAAGGGGGAGGGGGCGGGGAGAAAAAAACCCAGGGAATTTCTCCCCCACTCTGTGGGAATTTTGCAAGGTCTTTTCCTGACCATCATTTATGCTTCTACTTTGTTCTCTCACTGGTTGTGAAGGATTAAGTAGGGGATGAGCAAAATATTACCCACTAGCTGAATACCTGTGCTCTGTTACTACTTCCTCTTCTCTCCCTCAGGCTGGCCCCACAGAAGCCTCTCCACTCCTCTCCCCTTCTCTCCCTCAGGCTATCCCCATAGATCCTCTCCTTTCCCCTTCTCTTCCTCAGTCTGGCCCCATAGATCCTCTTTCTCCCCTTGTCTCCCTCAGGCTGGCCCCATAGGTCCTCTCCTTTCCCTCAGGCTGGCCCCATAGATCCTCTCCTCTCCCCTTATCTCCCTCAGGCTTGGCTCCATAGATCCTCTCGTCTCCCCTTCTCTCCCTCAGGCTTGGCCCCACAGAAGCCTTCCTCTCCCCTTGTCTCCCTCAGGATTGGCCCCATAGATCATCCCCTCTCCCCTTGTCTCCCTCAGGCTGGCCCCACAGAAGCCTCTCCTCTCCCCTTATCTCCCTCAGGCTTGCCCCATAGATCCTCTCCTGTCCCCTTCTCTCCCTCACGCTTGGCCCCACAGAAGCCTCCCTCTCCCTTTCTCTCCCTCAGGCTTGGCCCCATAGATCCTCTTTCTCCCCTTGTCTCCCTCAGTCTGGCCCCATAGATCCTCTTTCTCCCCTTGTCTCCCTCAGGTTGGCCCCATAGATCCTCTCCTCTCCCCTTGTCTCCCTCAGGCTGGCCCCACAGAAGCCTCTCCTCTCCCCTTATCTCCCTCAGGCTTGCCCCATAGATCCTCTCCTCTCCCCTTCTCTCCCTCAGGCTTGGCCCCATGGATCATCCCCTTTCCCCTTGTCTCCCTCAGGCTTGGCCCCATAGATCATCCCCTCTCCCCTTCTCTCCCTCACGCTTGGCCCCACAGAAGCCTTCCTCTCCCTTTCTCTCCCTCAGGCTTGGCCCCATAGATCATCCCCTCTCCCCTTGTCTCCCTCAGGCTAGCCCCACAGAAGCCTCTCCTTTCCCCTTCTCTCCCTCAGGCTGGCCCCATAGATCCTCTCCTATCCCCCTTCTCTCCCTCAGGCTGGCCCCACAGAAGCCTCTCCTCTCCCCTTATCTCCCTCAGGCTTGGCCCCATGGATCATCCCCTCTCCACTTGTCTCCCTCAGGCTGGCCCCACAGAAGCCTCTCCTGTCCCCTTATCTCCCTCAGGCTTGCCCCATAGATCCTCTCCTCTCCCCTTCTCTCCCTCAGGCTTGCCCCATAGATCCTCTCCTGTCCCCTTCTCTCCCTCAGGCTGGCCCCATAGATCCTCTTTCTTCCCTTAGTCTCCCTCAGGCTGGCCCCATAGGTCCTCTCCTTTCCCTCAGGCTGGCCCCATAGATCCTCTCCTCTCCCTTTGTCTCCCTCAGGCTGGCCCCACAGAAGCCTCTCCTCTCCCTTATCTCCCTCAGGCTTGCCCCATAGATCCTCTCCTCCTCTCCTTCTCTCCTCAGGCTTGGCCCCATGGATCATCCCTCTCCCTTGTCTCCTCAGGCTTGGCCCCATAGATCATCCTCTCCCTTCTCTCCTCACGCTTGGCCCCAGAAGCCTTCCTCTCCCCTTCTCTCCCTCAGGCTTGCCCCATAGATCCTCTCCTGTCCCCTTCTCTCCCTCAGGCTGGCCCCACAGAAGCCTCTCCTCTCCCCTTATCTCCCTCAGGCTTGCCCCACAGAAGCCTCTCCTCTCCCCTTATCTCCCTCACGCTTGGCCCCCCAGCAGCCTTCCCCTCCCTTTCTCTCCCTCAGGCTTGGCCCCATAGATCATCCCCTCTCCCCTTCTCTCCCTCAGGCTGGCCCCACAGAAGCCTCTCCTCTCCCCTTATCTCCCTCAGGCTTGGCTCCATAGATCCTCTCCTCTCCCCTTCTCTCCCTCAGCCTTGCCCCATAGAAGCCTATCCCCTTCTCTCCCTCAGCCTTGCCCCACAGAAACATCTCCTATCCTCTCCCCCTCTCTCCCTCAGCCTTGCCCCACAGAAGCCTCCCCTATCCTCTCCCTTTCTCTCCAGAGTTATTTTCAAGTTGGGAGGGGGAGTAGAACGTCTGTCTAATTAGCATCAGAGCGTTTTAATCATAATATAGGAAATACTAATGGCTCTGATGGTCATTTCGAAAAATCCTTTCTTAGTGAGCACCTAGAAGCTAAGAGAAAGATACGTGGCAAATTTCAAGTTTGTAGGCTTTACAGTTCTGGAGATTTCGTGATTAATGCGGGAGCGGTTTTCACTTTTATATATATTTAGATTTAAAATGTCCCGTTTTGCATTTAAAATATATATAGATGCCTCCAAAAAACGAGCACGAGAAATATTTTGCAGTACATTCAAGGCTCTGTTAAAAAAAAAAATTAAAATGTGGGAAAAACTTGATCCGGGCAAGCCCTTTTCACACCCTTCTCCTGCAAACCAAAAAACACGATATTTTCCAAAAAAAAATAAATCCTTAACGTGTTTCTCTTCGATGTGAAACTCCAAACCTCGATTCCGTTTGCGGAGGCAAAGTAGAAAGAAGATAAAAAGAGGCGATTATAGGGACCAGGCTGTGGAATTATCTGGGGAATTCCAGGTCAAAGGCTCTGCATTTTGTATTTATTCCTACCCCCCCCCACTCAACAACAAAAAAAACCTGGCAGGATTCTAGCCAAAGTGAGAAAATTTGTGGAAATGCAGATAGAAGTTCCAAGGTTCGGTGAAAAGGATGGATACAATTCGGGATGCTTATTTATTTATCTTTTGCAGCCTGCAATACCCCATTTTTGAGTTAGTTCAACCGGGTAAGATAATCCTACAGAAAATAAGGCGTTAGTAATGGGAAAGGCATGCCTTTAAAAAGGGTGGGGGGGAAATGCTATTGAGACAGAATTAGTTTTAAGAGGTGGAAAGATACAGGACAGGGAAGATCTGGGCAGCAGCCGTTTTAGAGTTAATTTTTTTTTTTACTTCTAAAAAGGATCGATTGATTTAAACAGAAACCTCACTTACCAAAGGTATCTGAAGGTAACAAAATGAAAAAGGAAACAGAAAAAACAAAATACAAAGGAGACGGTTGTTACAAGCCAGTTACTTGAAAAGGAAACAACAACAACAACAACAACAACAAAAAAACCTGGCAGGATTCTAGCCAAAGTGAGAAAATTTGTGGAAATGCAGATAGAAGTTCCAAGGTTCGGTGAAAAGGATGGATACAATTCGGGATGCTTATTTATTTATCTTTTGCAGCCTGCAATACCCCATTTTTGAGTTAGTTCAACCGGGTAAGATAATCCTACAGAAAATAAGGCGTTAGTAATGGGAAAGGCATGCCTTTAAAAAGGGGGGGGGGGAAATGCTATTGAGACAGAATTAGTTTTAAGAGGTGGAAAGATACAGGACAGGGAAGATCTGGGCAGCAGCCGTTTTAGAGTTAATTTTTTTTTTTACTTCTAAAAAGGATCGATTGATTTAAACAGAAACCTCACTTACCAAAGGTATCTGAAGGTAACAAAATGAAAAAGGAAACAGAAAAAACAAAATACAAAGGAGACGGTTGTTACAAGCCAGTTACTTGAAAAGGAAACAACAACAACAACAACAACAACAACAAAAAAGTACATAAAATACATACTACAGAATATACGTAGAAACACAGATTGTATCATAACAGTTTAGGCCAACGTGGTTAGGGGGAGAAAACTTTCCAAGGCACAGTTACACTTTGAGAAAAAAATAAAATAAAATTCGGAATTCAAAACTAGACCTTCCTAAGGGGCGCCCTGAACAGTTGCTCCGAGTTCGAAATAGGCTGTTCTACCCATTGGGGCTGAATTTGAACTCCCGACCCTGCCAGCAAGGCTGAAGTGAGCCATTCGCGGCTCGAGATTTATTTCAAACTGTTTGGCTTTAAAGTAAAAGCAAATTCAAAATGGTACGACGCCCTCTTTTCCTTCAATAGGGTGGGGGGGGAGAGAAAAACCCTCCCTCCTAGAAGAATGTAATATTTGGGAGGGGGGAATATTAAGAGGCAGAACATTATATTTTCCTGAAAGAAAGAAAAAAAATGGAGAAACATGTTTTTAGAGGCAGAAAGCAGACTCAGTCTTTCTTAATAACCCCAGCAGATATTTTGTGCCCATTAAGAATGATTTTTGGGCCAGCCTGTTCACAAAATAAAAGAACTTCACCTCCAAGGATGGGATTAAAATTTACATTCTCCTTCGTCCCAAATTTTAAGAACGGGACACGAGCCTTTAGGGCAGGGGTGTCAAACTCAAGGCCCGGGGGGGGGGGGGCGGGATCCAGCCCCTGGGGTGCCTAGATCTGCCTGTGGGGCCGCCCTGAAAAACAGCAAAGGACCAGCAAAGGAGTTGAAGTCCACAAGTCTTAAAGTCACCAAGGTTGGAGACCCCTGCTCTAATAGCTTCCTGTCTCTTGTTCTCTTCTTCCTTATGGAGGATAAAAATCTTCAAAGCGACCGATCAAACAGGAGGGAGAAATCACCCCGTTCAGAAATGCAAACAGTCACAGAACCACATTGTTTTTTGGAAAGGCGTCTAGGAAAAGCTCCCAGTTCAGCTCCACTGAGCATGCATACGAGCTTCGGGTCTTTGTTGCACATGCAGGGGCCCGTGTGCGTATTGCATTTTGGGGGTTCAGGCGCGCGTGCACGCTTTGGGTACTCGGTCTGGAAAAGGTTAGCCATCCCTGGTCTAGGGTCTCCTACTTGGGCAGCGGATTGGACTAGAAGACCTCCAAGGCAGGGGTGAAATCCAGCAGGTTGTGACAGGTTCTGGAGAACCGGTAGCGGAAATTTTGAGTAGTTCGGAGAACCGGCAAACACCACCTCTGGCTGGCCCCAGGAGTGGGGTGGGAATGGGGATTTTGCAATCTTTCCCCTGGAGTGGGGTGGAAATGGAGATTTTGCAGTGTCCTTCCCCTGTCACACCCACCAAGCCACGCCACCCCCACAGAACCGGTAGTAAAAAAAAAATTGAATTTCACCACCGCTCCAAAGTCCGTTCCAGCTTGATTCTGATCTTTCCGGTTTTAGACTTGCCAGTTGGAATTGAATTTATTGATTTTATTTATTTATTTATTTTGTCAAAACAATATATGTAGGTATCATACAAAAAGATTATATAATATATAAACACATATATGGGTAACTATAAGGAGGTATAAGCATATATATATATGTATATTTATATATATATATATATATATATATATATATATATATATATATATATATATGTATGAAGAAGAAAAGAAAAAAACCAATAGGACAGGAACGGTAGGCACGTTTGTGCGCTTATGTACGCCCCTTATGGTCCTCTTAGGAATGGGGTGAGGTCAATAGTAGAAAGTTTTGGTTAAAGCTTTTAAGATTATGGGAAGAGACCACAGAGTCAGGTAAAGTATTCCAAGCACTGATGATTCTGTTACAGAAGTCATATTTTCTGCAATCTAGATTAAAGCGGTTGACATTAAGTTTAAATCTATTAGTTGCTCTAATATTATTGCAATTAAAGCTGAAGTAGTCTTTGACAGGAAGGACATTACAATAGATGATTCTGTGAGTTAAACTTAGGTCTTGTCGAAAGCGATGGAGTTCCAAGTTTTCTAAGCCTAGGATTTCAAGTCCGGTGGGATAAGGTATTTTGTTGTTTTCAGAGGAATGGAGAACTCTTCTTGTAAAATATTTCTGGACACGTTCAATTGTATTGATGTCAGAGATGTGGTGAGGGTTCCAAACAGGCGAATTTAGCACTGGGCAGACAGGGAAAGAATGGATCCGTTTGAAAAAGTGGAGCGATTTAGTTATATTGTGTTTTCTCCGAGAAATGGGGGGGTGGGGGGGGAAATAAAAATAAAACTTTCACACCCTTGCTGGACTCCCGGCGCAAAACGGCCTGAGTTCAAAATGCCGGAAGGTGAAGTTCGCCAACGTGGAGAAGAACAGCGTAGGAGACGAGAAAGAAATGATTCAGCTCCAGTCAACCTTCAGCGCAACCCACGGATTTTGTACCCGCGGGTTTTGTGCCAGGCGAGAAAGAGGACGCCAATTAGCCTCTCTGACACATTTCCAGAAAACCCCCCAGAGCCGAATTCTTCAAGGGGGTGGGGAGGGATGGCGGGCGGCTGCTTTTGAGGGAGGGGAGGTTCGAAATGGCTGCTCCGGAATCGGGCTTGATCAACCTGAAAGAACGGTTGCTGGAATTGGGTATGCCTCGTTTAACGAAAATAAGGACTAGGAGTGACATGGAAGCAGTCCTCCAATATTTGAGGGGCTGCCACAAAGAAGGAGGGGTTTTTTTTTGGTCAATCTGTTCTCCCAAGCACCTGAAGGCAGGAGAAGAAGCAATGGATGGAAACCTATCAAGGAGAGAGGCAACCTGAAATTAAGGAGAAAACACTGAGAACAATTAACCAGTGGAACGGCTTGCCTCCAGAGCTGGTGGGAGCTCCAACACTGAAGGTTTTTTTAAAAAAATATATGATTGGACCACCATTTGAGCAGGGGGCTGGACTAGAAGACCTCCAAGGTCCCTTCCCACTCTATTATTCTGTTATTCTTCTTAAAAGCCCTCCGTGATGGAGCACCCACAACTTCCGGAGGGAAGCCGTTCCACCAAATTAGCAGTCTTAACCTGTGGAACGACTTGCCACTAGAAGTTGGGGATGGCCAATACTGGAAGTTTTTAAGAAGAGATTGGACCGCCATTTGTCTGAACTGGTATAGGGCTTTCTGCCTAAGCAGGGGGTTGGACTAGAAGACCTCCAAGGTCCCTTCCAACTCTGTTATTCTATTCTATTCTATTCTATTCTATTCTATTCTATTCTATTCTATTCTATTCTATTCTATTCATTTCCTTATTCTCTATTCTATTCTATTCTATTCTATTCTATTCTATTCTATTCTATTCTTCTCTATTCTATTCATTTCCTTATTCTCTATTCTATTCTATTCTATTCTATTCTATTCTATTCTATTCTATTCTATTCTATTCTATTCATTTCCTTATTCTCTATTCCATTCATTTCCTTATTCTCTATTATATTCTATTCATTTCCTTACTCTCTATTCTATTCTATTCTATTCTATTCTATTCTATTCTATTCTATTCTATTCTATTCTATTCTATTCATTTCCTTATTCTCTATCCTGTTCTATCCTATCCTTATCCCTATTCTAGGCAACTTTAAGAGAGGTGGATTTCTACTCCCAGAATTCCCCAGCCGACATGTTGAGTGATTATTATGCTGATGTCATCACACAGTCTAACCCAATGTTTACACGGGCTTGTCATTTTTATCCACCTATCAAGTTCTTCCCAAGGACATGGGATAGGCAGGTATGAATGTTTGATGGTGTTACAGATATCCTTGCAGGATGTCAGCTGCTTGAGGCAAGCTGCCTTTCGCAATTGACTGACCGATGGTACTCAAGGGACGTTTAAGATATTTTGAAACTGCACCCAAGATGTCTATCATTATTGGTGCTATCTTTTCTCTTATTATTATGGCTGTTAAGTATTATGAGTAATGTACAATTCGATTCACAATCTAACACTGGTAGATCCTAACCAAGGACCTGTTAGGAATTGTCTATAAGTAGAATCTCAACTTACGACCTTAACTGAGCCCAAAATTTCTGTTGCTAAGCAAGACACTTGTGATGGGAATTTTGCCCCAATTCACGACCTTACGACCTTTCTTGCCACAGTTGTTAAGCAAAGTGAGTCACACGGTTAAGTGAATTTGGCTTCCCACTCGACTTTGCTCGTCAGGTCGCCAAACGAGATCACGTGACCTTGGGACACTGCAACCGTCATAAATACGAGCCAGTTGCCTGGGGGAGGCTACAACGGTTGTAAGCGTGAAAATCGGTCCTCAGTCACTAAACAAATTGTTGCAGGTCAAGGGCCACCACAAAGCTTGTCGCGGAGCTGTTCAAATACAACCTTCAGTTTCTTTTTTTAAAACACACCTGCACCAGGTGGTTTTCAGCAGGTTCTGACCAGTCCTGGAGAACCAGTAGTGGAAATTTTGAGTCGTTCAGAGAACCGGTAGTAAAAATTCTGACCGGCCCCACCCCCATCTATTCTCTGCCTCCCGAGTCCCAGCTGATCGGGAGGAAATGGGGATTTTGCAGTATCCTTCTCCTGGATTTGGGAGGGAATGGAGACTTTATAGTATCCTTCCCCTGAAGTGGGGAGGGAATGGAGATTTTACAATATCCTTCCCCTGCCACGCCTACCAAACCCACAGAACCGGTAGTAAAAAATTTTTTGAAACCCACCACTGACCTGCACTCTTAACCAACCTCCATCTGAAGTTTTTAATCCAGGGGTCTCCAACCATGGCAACTTTAAGACTTGAACTCCCAGAATTCAAAACTCAGCATGGTTGGCTGAGGAATTCTGGGAGTTGAAGTCCAGAAGTCTTAAATTTGCCACGTTCGGAGGCCTTACTCCTGAGTCGACCCTTGTTCCTTAGCTGTTCCCTTCTCCTGGCAGCTCTACGCATGCGCACACTGGGAACAGGCTCCAGCTGTTCTTCTGCCCCACTGATGTCCGACTCCAAAGGTAGCTGACAACTGTCAAGATGGCCCTGGCGGCCTCTCTGCCTCCGATGTAGAGCCCTCATCAAAGCCTTCCCCAGACTTCAGGACTGGCCCATGTTCCTCCCCAATCTCCTCATTGTCCGAGTCTGCCACCAGCTTTGCTGGCTGCTGACGGGCCACATCAGCAGGTGCCTCTCTGTTTGGATTCACTGTAGCGGCTGCTTCTTCTCCTTCTCCTCTTCTTCGCCCCCCTCTCCCTCTTCTTTCTTACTGTGCACATCAGCATGAAGTCACAGCTGCTGCCAGTTCTTTAGCTGGTTGGTGCTGCCCTTTGTTCGCACTGCATTCTTCCCAAGTACCTGTTGTGCCTCGTCCGCTTTCCCCGCAGCCGGGGCCTTCTTATCTGCTTCCGAACGCTGAGGAATGTCCTAGCATGCCTCCAGCCCCCAGCCCTGGCTCCATGCCCAGGCAAACGGAGCAACTAGACCCCTCCCCCTCCCCCACAGCATGTGAGCCTGAGGAAGGTCAATTACCAACAGCTGCAGACTGGAGTGACCCTCGCTTCAGGAGAATTGATAGGCGGCGTCAACAGAAGGAAGGGAGGGGCAGGCCTGGATAAGTGCTGAGTCATGGAGCCACACCCCATGGCCTATACAAAGGATCTGCTTTCTGGCATTCTCTGAGTCAGGCAAAGTCTACCTTATCTTGCTGAAATCACTTTCTGGTCTCCTGCCTGCCTTG
The DNA here is from genome assembly GCF_028640845.1 of Ahaetulla prasina. Lineage (NCBI taxonomy): Eukaryota > Metazoa > Chordata > Lepidosauria > Squamata > Colubridae > Ahaetulla > Ahaetulla prasina. The sequence goes on along the minus strand of NC_080539.1, from coordinate 371,454,312 downwards.
AGAACTTTGCTAGGACTTTGGCAGAGCTGCAGAGGCACGCCTGATTCGGATTTCCCTGACCCGGCCATCAGCGGAGGAGTGGGACACGACAGTACCGAGGATGGCGTAATAGTGTATTGGCGGGGTCTGTGTGCGGATCCAAGCCGCCTGGCCTTTTGTAATAGGCAGATGGGAATTCTGTCAACGTGCAGGTTTTCAAAGCGCCATCGGAGATTTTCTGGTACGGCACCCAGTGTGCCGATAACCAGTTGGATCACCACATCTGGTTGATGACATAATTTTCAATTTCAGTGCAGAGATCGCGATCCTTTACGATCTTCTGCAGTTCTTTGTCTTCTATTTTTAACAGTCCCCGGCATTGCCACATCAATGTATGTTTATCTGCACTGTAGTTCTCTGTGTAGAGTTAAAGAAGACTGATTGCTTGCCTGGCTTTGCTTAGCACGTGTATGTACATATACTGTAGATAACTTGTAGATAAACCACTGTTTGTAAGACAAACCTCATCCTGTATTTTGCTCCTGGGCGGTCTCAAAATAGTAGTCACTCCGTAAACACTTTGCCAGATCTACTCCTCTTCCTCCTCCTCTCTTTCTCCTCTCTTTCTTCTCCTCCTTCTCCAGCAAGGTTAAGAGAAGGTTTCTCTTCCTTCCCAAGCGAGGTGTACTTTTCTCCCCATCACTTGAAGGAACAATAATCCTGAGATGGCTTTTATCCTGAGCGCACTATATACACCTGTAATCTCTTTTATCTTTACAACTTGTCAGATGGATTTCCTCCTTTCATTCCATCCATCCTTCCTTCCTTCCTTCCTTTCTTCCCTCCTTCCTTCCTTCTTCTTTCATTTCCTTGTATCCTTACTTCTTCCTCTTTCTTCATTTCCTTCCCTCCATTTCTCTCTCCTTCCTTCTTCCTATTTCTCCTTCCTTCTTCCTATTTCTCCTTCCTTCTTTCCTCTCCTTCTTCCTACTTCTCCTTCCTTCCTCTCTTTCTTCTTATTTGTCCTCTATTTGTCCTTCCTTCCTCCCTTCTCCCTATTTCTCCTTCCTTCCTTCTCCTTCCTATTTCTTTCTCCTTCCTTCCTCCTTTCTCTCCTCATTTGTCTTCTATTTCTCCTTCCTTCCTCCCTCCTTCCTGTTTTTCCTCCTCTATTTTTCCTTCCTTCCTTCTCCTTCCTATTTCTCTTTCTCCTTCCTTCGTTCCTTTGTTCCTTCCTCTCCTCCTCCTCATTTGTCCTCTATTTCTCCTTCCTTCTTCCTATTTTTCTTCCTCTATTTCTCCTTCCTTCCTTCCTTCCTTCCTTCCTTCCTTCCTGCCTGCCTGCCTGCCTGCCTGCCTGCCTGCCTGCCTTCCACTAATAGCTTCCCTTATAAATGGCATTCAATTCAGAATTCTAGGAATTTCAAGAAAACCTAGAAAACATTCTTATCCAGTCTCTGGAGACTATTAGCATCGGATTTGACAGCCCGACTCAACACAAATGAAGAGAATTTTGACGACACCTTTTTTTTTTTTACTTAGAAAGGGAAATGAAAGAAACAATAAACACAGCTTTGGAGTGACGCTTCAAAAAGTAGCAGCCATGCCTAGAAGTAAGTTTCAGGAACCAGGAGGGTGTAGAATCAAGGCAACACGGCACATCTATTTAAATTGAGCCCGGCTTCTATTTGAGCCGTCAATCCAGCTATGTTCTCAAACCAGGAGGACAAAGCCGCAAATGCAATTCCTTCGCGTCCCAATTGCAAAATTCTCTGGTCTTTGTTTTTTTTTTTTGTTTTGAAGGCCATCTCTCCCTGCAGACTTCACAACGGCCGCCTCTGCCAAACAGTTTTAATTTACTCAATCTTTTGCGTTTGATAGAAGGAAAAGGCTTTGCCTGACATGTACTCTCTTTCGGAGCCTGTTTGATCTGCAAACACGCGAACTGCTACCTACATCTCCCGATGGGGGGAAAGCCAATGTTATCCTTATTAATGGCATTAAAAGAAGATCAAGGAAGCTTCAGCGACGGACAAAAGAGCCATCCAAACGGAAACACGCACAGAAGCACCAAACGCCAGGCACTGTACACGGGGACACAAAACACACACACACATACACACACGGAAAGAGGTTGCCAGAGGGAAAGACGACACGTTGCCGAAGAAGGAACATCGAGCGGAAAGCAAGGGTAGAAATCAGCTGCCTTGGTTGATGGATGGAGGCAATGCTAAGACGACACAATCCACTGAATGTGAGCTGTGATGGTGGGATCCTTGATGCCCTCTGAGCTTGGCTGTTCGCTTGCAGGCGTTTCATTACCCGACTAGGGAACGTGATCAGCGTGAGGGAGTGTGGGGGCTTGCTCCCTGTGTGTATAATGCCCTGCTAGTATTCGTGGGAGTGTGGTGGTTGTGGCCTATCGGTCGTCAGCCGCCCCTCTACCAGCCGAATTGGAGGAGGAGGAGGAGGAGGAGGAGGAGGAGGCGGTGGGGTGGGAGTAAGGGTCAGTATTGGGGCAATCTGGGAGCTCCACGGGGGAAGAGGGAGTGGAGCTGGCAGAGAGAGAGAGAGAGAGAGAGAGACAGAGGCGTAGCCTGGGCCGTCCGTCAACCCTCAGATGGAGAGTCAACAGCCCCCGAGGTTCGGAGGCGGCTGATGAGGAAGAGGAGGAACAGCTGGGTCCAGTGCCTGGCATGCAGATTTGCAGAAGGCAGAGGAGAGGAGAGCAGTGGAAATCTATGGGCTGATCCTTGGGATGGAAGAGCAACCGCTCTCGCCTGAAATTCTCCCAGCCCTGGAAAGTCCATGCCGAAACACTGGGTGAAGAGCTGTTCTGTCCCCCCTCGCCTCCGTCCGAGCGATGGCTTAATTAGCCGGCACTATCAGTTCTGGCAGCAAAATAGCGAGCGTCTGCCAAGTGTCTCTGTTATCTCCCTCGACGCCGATGAGTCACCCAGGAACATACTTCAGCTCTTAGTTAAGCAGTTAATTTGCTTGCTACGAAGAGGCAAAGCAGCTCTTGCTGCCTTTATATCCTGTGGGGTGTGGCTCCATGACTCAGCACTTCCTAGGCCTGCCCCACCCCTGCTTCTGTTGTTCCCGCCTCTCCTGCCTACGAAACCTAGGGTCCAGCCAGGCCCGATTGCCATCAGCTGGGTCTGGAGGCATGGCCTGCACGGGGGAAGAGTCAGGGGACGGAGGCCTCGTTATCTCTTCCACCTGGCCTGCCTCTGGCTCCTGGAGCTGAGCCAGGGAAGCCGGTTCTCCTGAGGTAAGTCCTGACAGCCCTTCCCCCTCACTTTCCAAGTCACTTTCTGGCAGGAGGCCCGGCTCAGGGGGCGCAGACACAACAAGAGCACAAAAACCACTCAAAGGCTAAAGTGGCAATTTTGTTGGGGAACATTTGCCTTGTGGCGAGATGGGTGGTCAACACACTTAATAAATAGCCCTAATAATAATATCATTTGTTTGCTTTCTAAAAAACGCAACGGCAACTCCATCTTTACCGGGATTTTCTTCAGTTCTACAAGGGGTGGACATCACATTTCAGCTGCGAGACTGAGAAATTGTTCTTTATCTGATTCCGCATTCTAAGGATTTTGGGAACTGTAGTCTGGGAACAGTCAGGCCTGTCATTTCTAAAGTAGTGGCCAAAATTGTGGAAACCTTTTGGGAAAAGGGTATTTTTGAGGTTTGATGGCTAATAACACTTTTTTTTTTTGGACTTTCAAGATAATCCTATTCCACCGCTGGAACGGCCTGGGAATAGCCCAGACTTTCTTAACCCAACTGAAAATCTACGGAACCGACTAAAGAAACTTGTTAAGTCAGAAGCAACCCAGCAATAAAACCCAGTTAATGGAAGACATCATTCAATCTTGGTTTCACATCGTAACAGCTGCATGACTCAAAGACTTGGTTCACTCCATGGGAAGACGTTGTAAGGCCGCAATTCATGCTAAAGGTTACCCAAACTAACTATTAACTGACATGGTGATCATTTTCGTATATCTCGTTTTTTCTATGGGGATCATTTTTGTAGATCTCGTGTTTTTTTTATGTGTTTCACTTTTCTTCTTTATACCGTAACTGCTATTCTATTAGCAAATCCTTCATAAAAGCGATTGCATTACATTCTTAATTAAATTATCTTTCCATTGATATATAATTTTATGGTACTACTCCCCCCCCAAAAAAAGTGGTGTTATTAGCTAGTTTGGAAAATTACACTTTTCCCAAAAGGTTTCCACAATTTTGGCCGCTACTGTAAATCTTGAATGTGTTGGGACTGCAATTCCCACAATGCCTTGTTCTAATAAGGGGCCTCTGGTGGCTCAACAGGCTAATGCAGCCTGTTATTAACAGCAACTGCCTGCAATATTGCAGGTTCAAGTCCCACCAGGCCCAAGGTTGACTCAGCCTTCCATCCTTTATAAGATAGGTAAAATGAGGACCCAGATTGTTGGGGGGCAATAAAAGTTGACTTTGTATATAATATACAAATGGATGAAGACTATTGCTTAACACAGTGTAAGCCGCCCTGAGTCTTCGGAGAAGGGCGGGATATAAATTCAAATTAAAAAAAAAAAGACATGAGATTCTAGAAAAATTATTTTATACGCAGACTTGAGAGATTCTTGAAACCTTGCTCAAATGTCTTTTTTGTGCTTTGTTATCCTAAACCAGTGTTCCTCACCATTGGCCATTGGAAGACGTGTGGACTTCAATACCCAGAATTCCCCAGCCAGCAAAAGTGGCTAAATAGGACGGCCCAATAGGGTCAGGGCCTACCCCACCTGCAGGTCCCTACTACCGGTTCTCCCGCACCGATCCGAACCGGTTGAATCCCACCACTTGCTTCAAATAGTCAAGCTTGAGAAACACTGTTAAGAAAATCAAGGCAGGATATCTTGAGTTTCTTTCTGACCCTTCCATCTCGCTCCGGATAAAATAACCACGTCTCCAGGATCTCAAATTCTTATTTTCCCACAAAAGCAAGCCCAGTTCCTAAAGCAACCCCTTAAGTGGGACTTGTCTGAAAGTTTTTTAACTTTGCAAAAATGCTAACGGAGCTCATATTCATCTCCGAAGTATATCTGGAGATGAAAATAACATGGCAGGCTGGTGCTTTGCTTCACAGCTTCTCCTTAATTAAAGGGCTGATAAGAAAACAGATAATAAAATTGAGGCAACCTCGCCGGTCAGAACGGTGAGGCCTGTTCTGCCGAAGGAAGGCCAGCAACTTTTGTTTACGAAATTTGGATTCACCATGACCGTTTCTCCTCCTTTTTATGCTGGAAGCCGATTTGAAATTAATTCGCCTTTTTTTTTTGCCCCCCTTATAGGAAGTCAAAGCTGATCTCATTGTCAGTAAAAAAAAAGATAAACAAGGACATTTAAATAGAGAGGACGAGAAGGGGACAAAGCAGCCTGGACATTTGTCATGATTAATATTTGATATTCAGGGACAATCAGTTTGAATTCTGCCCCTCCCCCAAATTGTGGCACCTACTTTGCCGTAATCTCGAAGGAAATGCCAACAATCGCCAAAAAGGGGTTTAATCCCCGCAAGAAAAGCGAGTATGCGTCAGAAGGACGATGCTTCGAGAATGATCCATCTACATCCACACGTAATAAATAATTACCTTATTTTTCGGAGTATAAGGCACACTTTTTCCCCCTTAAAAGAGGGTGAAAATTTGGGTGTGTCTTATATACCGAATGTAGCCCCGCCAACCCTTTGGCCCCCACCCTTTGGCCTCTGCCTCCGAGCAATTTACCTCCTTGCACCAAACAGCAAAGAAGCCCATTTCAGCTTCAGCACAGTCTGATTAGCACAAACAGCTGATTGTCGGGCCTCCCGACCCTCAGCTGTTTCAGGCTGCAGGGATTGCCATGGCCTATTGCCATGCGGGCCTCTGCTGTTTGCTGCAAAGAGGAAAATTGCTGGGAGGCAGGTTTCTGTTTTGTTTTTTTTGATGCAAATCAGGCTGTGCTACTGAAAATGAAACTAAAGCAGGCTGTTTGCAGGCAAATTGCTGGGAGGCATTTTTTTTTCTCGCTTTCCTCCCCAAAAAAGGTAGGTGCGTCTTATAGTCCGGAGCATTTTATACTCTGAAAAATACAGGTATGTGTAAAAAGAAAACAAAACCCAACACTTGCGATCATCTTGAAAATAACAGGAGTCATGTCTTTGAGAAAGTCAAGCCAAGATGCTTTCTGGACTTCATGCTGTCTGCTTGGAAACCATTTCTGGACTTTCTGCTTGAGGTGGGGAAAAAATGAAACTTTGATTTTGGTTTTTGCTCGTTAGATAGGGTTCTTGTTATAGAAATAGGTAGTAATGTAATGATTGTGCAAAAGTAAAAAGTTATTACCTTATTCTACTGTGCTAAAATGAGTCGGAGCTCTGTGCTTTTTTTTGTCATTTCCTTTTTACCCTACACATATTCTACTTCCCTTTTTCCTTCCTTCCTTTCCCATTATTTTCCTTTTTCCTTTGTATTTAGTACTTTGATAAACCAATACAAATTTGTCAGTCAAAAAAAGAGAACGTCAACCCACGAGAGGGAAAGAAAGAAAAGACAGGAAACGTCCCGTATACCTTACCGGATCTTAGTTGCTTGATTCGTCCATTGCTAGCACTGGGGTCAACAGGCAAGAAATCCTTAAACCAGGTGATCTCTGGATCTGGATTCCCGCTGGCCGCACATAGCATCGTAGCTGTCCGGGTACGTTCAACCACCTTCAGCTGAGGGCCCATGTCAATGACCGGGAATCCAGGAGGCAACTGGTCCTCTGTTAAAAGCCAGCAAAGAAGAGAATGGTTAGAATCCTTGGATGTATCAAAACAGAGAGTTTGTCTGGGATCAATCCCTGCTTATCTGATTGTTGTCTAGCAGAGAGGTAAATTACAGGTAGCCCTTGACTTACAACCATAATTCTGATCACAATTTCTCTTGATAAGAGGGATAGTTGCGAAGTGAGTTTTGCTCCATTTTATGAACTTTCATACCACAGTTGTTAAGGGAATCATTGCAGTCCTTAAATTAGTAACACAATCTGGCTTCTCCATTAACTTCGCTTGTCAGAAGATCGCAAAAGGGGATCATATGACCCCGGGACACTGCAGCCGTCATAAATATGAGTCAGTTTCCAAACTTGAATTTTGAACCCATGACCATGGGGATGCCGCAATGCTTGCAAGTGTGAAAAACGGTCATGTCCCGTTTTTCAATGCTGTTGTATCTTCGAACGGTCACTAAATGAACCGTTTGTAAGTCGAGAACTGCCTGGACTGAGAAGAAAACCACACCCCACTAACACTGGCAGGGCAAGCTACTGTCTATAAACACAGAGCAAATGCCCCGCACATACGACCAACCAAGCTCAGAGATCAACCTTGAATGTGATCTAGTCCTCGACTTATGACCACAATTGGGACTAGCATTACTGTTACTAAACAAAGCAGTTGTTAAATGAGTCACACCCTATTTTACGTTTTTGTGCCATGGTGGATAAGCAAATGACAACTGTTGTTAAGTGAATCATGCCATTGTTAACTTCCCCCCATTGACTTTGCTCATCGGAAGCTGGTTGGAAAAGCCGCAAATGAGGGTCACGTGACCCCAGGATGGTGTAACCATTGTTAACCATCATCTTCTTTTAACGACCCCATCATTTGGCGGCCGTCTCCAGGAGAGCCTTTCACCAGGTTCGCGTGGTTCGCCAGTTGTGCCCCTTCCTTGACCGGGATGCCCTATGCACAGTCACTCATGCTCTCGTGACATCTCGCCTGGATTATTGCAATGCTCTCTACATGGGGCTCCCCTTGAGATGCACCCGGAGGCTTCAGTTGGTCCAGAATGCGGCTGCGCGGGTGATAGAGGGAGTCTCATGTAGCTCCCATGTGACACCGCTCCTGCGCAGACTGCACTGGCTTCCTGTTGCCTTTCGGGTGCATTTCAAGGTTTTGGTTACCACCTTTAAAGCGCTCCATGGCTTGGGACCTGGGTACTTACGGGAGCGCCTGCTGTTACCTCATGCCTCCCACCGACCCGTATGCTCACACAGAGAGGGACTTCTCAGGGTGCCATCCGCCAGGCAGTGTCGGCTGGCGGCCCCCAGGGGAAGATCCTTCTCTGTGGGGGCCCCTACCCTTTGGAATGAACTTCCCCCTGGTTTACGCCAAAGATCTGACCTTCGGACCTTTCGCCGCGAACTGAAAACATATTTGTTTGTTTGCGCGGGGCTTTCTTAAATTTTCTAGATTTCGAATTTTAAATTTTATTTAAGTTTTAAACTGGGGTTTTTAGATTTTTAACTATTTTAATTTTTGGCCAAATTGTATAATAAGTTTTTTAATTTACTTTTAATTGTACATTGTTTCTTTTTACCTTGGCTGTACACTGCCCTGAGTCCTTTGGGAGAAGGGCGGTCTAGAAATCTAATAAAATAAATAAAATAAATAAATAAATAATCCTTTGCGGGGTGGAGTCTGGGCAATTGAATGGAGCTAGCAATGTGTTTTAATGCCCTGATGCCCTTCCTGTTGCCAATACGGAGTTATATTTAGCAGATATATATATATCCTCAGCACGTCCGGAGAGAGAAATATCTGCCTCTACCTAGGATCGAACTCACACCCTCCTGATTGTGAGGCGAGAGCTCCACCTCCGGGCCACCGCACCACTCGGTGAAACCATTGTCAATGTGCATCTGAATTGTGATCACATGACCATGGGGAGGTTGCACTGGTCGTGAGTCCAAGGATAGGTTGTAAGCAGTGGTGGGATTCAAATAATTTAACAACTGGTTCTCTGCCCTAATGGCCAGCTGGGTAGGCGTGGCTTGGTGGTCATGGGACCATGTGGGCGTGGCCAACTCAAAGTCACTCACGTTGAGGGGCACTTCACCTTAGCTGTTACAATGTAATAAGGGTTAACCAGAGAGGCAGTTTCTGTAAGCAGGGTGATAAAGATTAGGCTAGAAACAACACCAGAATGTTTCAGTTCCTTACAGGATTAGCCCTGTAAAGTGGAAAAAAACAAAATAAGATTTCTTCCAACAATTGGTTCTCCGAACTGCTTAGAAAGTTAACAACCGGTTCTCCCGAATAGGTGCGAACTGGATGAATCCCACCACTGGTTGTAAGTCATTCTTTCAGTGCTGTTGTGCCTTTGAATGGTCGCTAAACAAATGGTTGTATGTCAAGGACTACCAGTGTTAGTGTTATGCCTCAATAATATTATCTCAGGCGTGAAAGACTATATCTGCATGTAAGGATCCAATTAAACCAATTTATTACTAAACAGCTTATGCACAGTGATTTTTTTCAACCAGCATCTGCTTGATATTAGATAAGAGTCAAGAGAATTCAAGAGAGGTTGGATTTTATTTGTGGCTACGCAGGGATTCGAGGCTGAACCCTCTTTTAACGCCACCTCCAGGTTCTGCCATTCTTTTTTTTTACATTTTTCCTCTACTTAAAAAAAATAAATCAAATCTTTAGGGAGGCAAAGTTTTCACAACCACAGAGGTCACACAATTTTCTCAAAAGATCAGAATTGGTTTCGTGGTTGAAATTGAACGATGCAATTTCAAAAGAAAAATAGAAGAGATACATTACTGTGTTGGGGGAAAGATATAATGGGCGGAAGGTACAGGGAGTCCTCGACTTGCAACCATCAATTTAGTGACCGCTCAAAGTCACAAAATTGAAGTCACGAAAAGACTTCAGAGGATAATTAGAACTGCAGAAAAAATAATTGCTATCAACCTGCCTTCCATTGAGGACCTGTATACTGCACGAATCAAGAAGAGGGCCGTGAAAATATTTGCAGATCACTCGCATCCTGGACATAAACTGTTTCAACTCCTACCCTCAAAACGACGCTATAGAGCACTGCACACCAGAACAACTAGAACAACTAGACACAAGAACAGTTTTTTCCCGAAGGCCATCACTCTGCTAAACAAATAATTGCCTCAACACTGTCAGACTATTTACTGAATCTGCACTACTATTAATCTTCTCATCGTTCCCATCACCAATCTCTTTCCACTTATGACTGTATGACTATAACTTGTTGCTGGCAATCCTTATGATTTATATTGATATATTGACCATCAATTGTGTTGTAAATGTTGTATCTTGATGAACGTATCTTTTCTTTTATGTACACTGAGAGCATATGCACCAAGACAAATTCCTTGTGTGTCCAATCACACTTGGCCAATAAAATTCTATTCTATTCTATTCAATGGCATTGGAAAAAAAGGGATTTGTGACCGTTTTTCACACTTACAACCCGTTGCAGCATCCCCGTGGAGATGTTGTCATCTGCCATCTTGTATCTCCCAGTGACCTGTGCGTTCTCACAGAGAGGGACTCCTTAGGGTGCCGTCAGCCAAGCAATGTCGACTGGCGGCCCCCAGGGGAAGAGCCTTCTCTGTGGGGGCTCCCACCCTGTGGAATGAGCTTCCCCCTGGACTTCGACAAATACCTGACCTTCGGACCTTTCGCCGCGAACTTAAGACTTATTTGTTTCGTCTTGCTGGACTGGCTTGAATTTTAATTTCAATTTTTAGCTGATTTGATGGGATATTAATTTTTTATTAATTTTTAGTGTTACTTGTATTTTAATATTAGGCCAAATTTAATAAGTTTTTTAATGTTTGTTTTTAATATTTTAATGTATTGCTGTATTTTTATTTTGGCTGTAAACCGCCCTGAGTCCTTCGGGAGAAGGGCAGTATACAAATTAAAATATTATTATTATTATTATTATTATTATTATTATTATTATTATTATTATTATTATTATTATTATTATTATTATTATGTGATCAAAATTCGGATGCTTGGCAACTGACTCATAGTTACGACGGTGGCAGTGTCCCCGGGTCATGTGATCCCCTTTTGCAACCGTCTGACAAAGCAGAGTCAATGGGAAAGCTGGATTCACTTAACAACTGTGGCAAGAAAGGTCGTAAAATGGGACATTCACAACTGTCTCACTTAGTAACAGAAATTTTAGGTTCAATTGTAATTGTAAGTTGAGGACAACATGTATACACAAAAATCTAATCAACGAATTATCTATCTATCTATCCATCCATCCATCCATCTATCTATCTATCTATCTATCATCTTTCTATCTGTTTATCATTAATCATGTTAGTAAAGTTATGCTTAAAATCCTACAAGCTAGGCTCCAGAAGTATGTGGATCGAGAACTACCAGAAGTACAGGCAGGATCATGGAGAAAGCTAGGGAGTTCCAGAAAAACATCTACTTCTGCTTCATTGACTATGCTAAAGCCTTTGATTGGACTGCAAGGCAATCAAACCAATCAGTCCTAGAGGAGATCAACCCTGACTGCTCTTTAGAAGGCCAGTTCCTGATCCTGAAGATGAAACTCAAATACTTTGGCCACCTAATGAGAAGGAAGGACTCACTGGAGAAGAGCCTAATGCTGGGAAAGATTGAGGGCAAAAGAAGAAGGGGACGGCAGAGAAGGAGGTGGCTGGATGGAGTCACTGAAGCAGTCGGTGTGAGCTTCAATGGACTCCAGAGGATGGTAGAGGACAGGAAGGCCTGGACAAACGTGGTCCATAGGGTCGCGATGGGTCGGACATGACTTCGCAACTAACAACCACAATACATTAATCATGTATATCTCTCATCTACCAGTATCTATCTATCTATCTATCTATCTATCTATCTATCTATCTATCTATCTATCTATCTATCTATCTATCTATCTATCTACCTACCTACCAGCTACCTACCTATCATCTTTCAATCTGTTTATCATTAATCATATATATCTCTCATCTACCAGTATCTATCTATCTATCTATCTATCTATCTATCTATCTATCTATCTATCTATCTATCTATCTATCTATCTATCTATCTATCTATCTATCTATCTATCTTGATGAACGTATCTTTTCTTTTATGTACACTGAGAGCATATGCACCAAGACAAATTCCTTGTGTGTCCAATCACACTTGGCCAATAAAATTCTATTCTAAAAAATTCTATTCTATTCTATCTATCTATCTATCTATCTATCTATCTATCTATCTATCTATCTATCTATCTATCTATCTATCTATCTATCTATCTACCTACCTACCTGCCTACCACCTACCTATCATCTTTCAATCTGTTTATCATTAATCATATATATCTCATCTACCAATATCTATCTATCTATCTATCCATCTATCTATCTATCTTACCTACCTACCTACCTATCATCTTTCTATCTGTTTATCATTAATCATGTATATCTCTCATCTACCAATATCTATCTATCTATCTATCTATCTGTCTGTCTGTCTGTCTGTCTGTCTGTCTGTCTGTCTGTCTGTCTGTCTGTCTGTCTGTCTGTCTGTCTGTCTGTCTGTCTGTCTGTCTGTCTATCTATCTATCTATCTATCTATCTATCTATCTATCTATCTATCTACCTACCTACCTACCTACCTATCATCTTTCGATCTGTTTATCATTAATCATGTATCTCTCTCTATCATCTATCTATCTATCTACCTCCCTCCCCCCAAGAGCAGCTCATAATATCTCAGGCTAGAGAAACAACGCCGTGCCTCCCATTGGCTGGCGGTGACGTCGTGCCCCCAAAAGCTTCATTCCCATCTAAGCCCCCTTTTCCTGGCCTGAGCCCACCCTGCTTAACTTCACCAATTAATTAATCTAGCAAGGAAGGGAGGTGAGGGGGGGGGCTTTCAACAGGCAGGGTGTCCATTATGATGAGTGTGGGCAGTGTTCAGGAAGGCTTACAACCCCCCCCGCTTATGACCTCAGCCTTTCTAATTAAGCAAAAATCTTAATCTGGTGCAAAAATTCCTCCGAGTTTAATTAACACCAAACCCAGCGTGGCTGGGGACAGGATCGGATTCGGGGGTGCGGTTGGCGGGCAAACGGGCTTTCCCAGAGGGGGGAAGGGCCCAATTATTCAAGTGGCCCAAGAGATGGGCGCTCTGTTGCCTCTGTTTGTGGACAACCACAATAACAAAAAAGCGGAACCCGTTGCTTCCTTGGATGTAGTCGGTGGAGTTCTCGGCAAGGAGCATCGGTCAGCCAACAAAGCCCATCAGCCAAGCCTGATGGGAGCTGGAGTTCAGGAACGTATACAAGCAGAGAAACTGAATTGAGCTTGGTTGTCTTCTTGCAGATGTCTCATTACCCAACGAGGTAACATCATCAGTGCTAGAAGGGAGTAGGGTTTATGGGGGGGGGGAGAAGAGGAGGAGAACTGTAGGATCCTTAGTGCTCTCTGAGCTTGGTTGTTTTCCTTCAGACATCTCACTACCTAAATAGGTAACATCAGCAGTGCTAGAAGGGAATAAGGAGGAGGAGGAGGAGGAGGAGGAGGAGGAGGAGGAGGAGGAGGAGGAGGAGGAGGAGGAGGAGGAGGAGGAAGAGGAGGAGGAGGAAGAGGAGGAAAACAGCAATGACTGTGGGATCCTTGGTCCTCTCTGAGCTTGGTTGTTTTCCTTCAGACATCTCACTACCTAAATAGGTAACATCAGCAGTGCTAGAAGGGAATAAGGAGGAGGAGGAGGAGGAGGAGGAGGAAGAGGAGGAAAACAGCAATGACTGTGGGATCCTTGGTCCTCTCTGAGCTTGGTTGTTTTCTTTCAGACATCTCACTACCTAAATAGGTAACATCAGCAGTGCTAGAAGGGAATGAGGAGGAGGAGGAGGAGGAGGAGGGGGAGGAACAACATAACAATGACTGTGGGATCCTTGGTCCTCTCTGAGCTTGGTTGTTTTCTTTCAGACATCTCATTACCCAAATAGGTAACATCAGCAGTGCTAGAAGGGAAGGAGGAGGAGGAGGAGGAGGAGGAGGAGGAGGAAGAGGAGGAACACAGCAATGACTGTGGGATCCTTGGTCCTCTCTGAGCTTGGTTGTTTTCTTTCAGACATCTCACTACCTAAATAGGTAACATCAGCAGTGCTAGAAGGGAATAAGGAGGAGGAGGAGGAGGAGGAGGAGGAGGAAGAAGAAGAGGAGGAACACAGCAATGACTGTGGGATCCTTGGTCCTCTCTGAGCTTGGTTGTTTTCTTTCAGACATCTCACTACCTAAATAGGTAACATCAGCAGTGCTAGAAGGGAATAAGGAGGAGGAGGAGGAGGAGGAAGAGGAAGAGGAGGAGGAGGAACACAGCAATGACTGTGGGATCCTTGGTCCTCTCTGAGCTTGATTGTTTTCTTTCAGACATCTCACTACCTAAATAGGTAACATCAGCAGTGCTAGAAGGGAATGCGGAGGAGGAGGAGGAGGAAGAGGAGGAGGAGGAAGAAGAGGAGGAACACAGCAATGACTGTGGGATCCTTGGTCCTCTCTGAGCTTGGTTGTTTTCTTTCAGACATCTCATTACCCAAATAGGTAACATCAGCAGTGCTAGAAGGGAATAAGGAGGAGGAGGAGGAGGAGGAGGAGGAGGAGGAGGAGGAGGAGGAGGAAGAGGAAGAGGAGGAGGAGGAACACAGCAATGACTGTGGGATCCTTGGTCCTCTCTGAGCTTGATTGCTTTCTTTCAGACATCTCACTACCTAAATAGGTAACATCAGCAGTGCTAGAAGGGAATGAGGAGGAAGAGGAAGAGGAAGAGGAGGAGGAGGAGGAGGAGGAGGAGGAGGGGGAGGAACAACATAACAATGACTATGGGATCCTTGGTCCTTTCTGAGCTTGGTTGTTTTCTTTCAGACATCTCACTACCTAAATAGGTAACATCAGCAGTGCTAGAAGGGAATAAGGAGGAGGAGGAGGAGGAGGAGGAAGAGGAGGAAAACAGCAATGACTGTGGGATCCTTGGTCCTTTCTGAGCTCGGTTGTTTTCTTTCAGACATCTCATTACCCAAATGGGTAACGTCCTCAGTGTTACAAGGAAATGGGGTTTACTCACTATCTATAGAGAGTAGCTTGCCCTGCCGGTGTTGGTAGGAATCTTTTTCACAATCCAGGAACTAACAAGCAGTAAACATCAGTCTAATGAAGGAACCAACAAGAACACTCCCACAGAGAGCAAACTCTACCCACCACCCCCACCCCTTCCAGCACTGATGATGTTACCTAGTTGGGTAATGAAATATCTGCAAGCAAACAATCAAGCTCAGAGAACACCAGAGAGTCTGCAATGCAATTTATTCCTGTGTTTAGAAATTAACACTAGACTAGACTAATAACCAAGCCATTAAACAAAACCCCAATCAAGGAATTGCCAACACAGACAAACAATCAAACAGTAATCATCAGTTTAATCGAGGAACCACCAAGAAGACAGAGAGCAAAGCTCATTCTGTTTTAGAACTGGTGAGGTTACCTCGCTGGGTCATGAAACGTTTGCAATAAATCAACTAAGCTCAGAGAACACCAAAGTCCTCACAGTCCTTCCTTCTCCTTCTCCTCCACTCCACACCATTCTAACACGGATGATGTTACGGAGTTAGAATAGAATAACAGAGTTGGAAGGGACCTTGGAGGTCTTCTAGTCCAACCCCCTGCTTAGGCAGGAAACCCTACACCAGAAAAATGGTTATCTAATCTCTTCTTAAAAACTTCCAGTGTTGGAGCATTCACAACTTCTGCAGGCAAGTTGTTCCACTGGTTAATTGTTCTAACTGTCAGGAAATTTCTCCTTAGTTCTAGGTTGCTTCTCTCCTTGATTAGTTTCCACCCATTGCTTCTTGTTCTACCCTCAGGTGCTTTGGAGAATAGTTTGACTCCCTCTTCTTTGTGGCAACCCCTGAGATATTGGAAGATGGCTATCATGTCTCCTCTAGAACTTCTTTTCATACTAGACACACCCAATTCCTGCCACTATTCTTGATATGTTTTAATCTCCAGTCCCCTAATCATCTTTGTTGCTCTTCTCTGCACTCTTTCTAGAGTCTCAACATCTTTTTTACATCGTGGCGATCAAAACTGAATGCAATATTCCAAGTGTGGCCTTACCAAGGCATTATAAAGTGGTATTAACACTTCACATGATCTTGATTCTCTCCCTCTATTTATGCAGCCCAGAACTGTGTTGGCTTTTTTGGCAGCTGCTGCACACGGTTGGCTCATATCTAAATGGTTGTCCACTAGGACTCCAAGATCCCTCTCACAGGTACTACTATTGCGCAAGGTACCACATATACTGTACCTGTGCATTTGGTTTTTCCTGCCTAAATGTAGAACCTTACTTTTTTCACCACTGAATTTCATTTTTTTCAGATAGCGCCCAATGTTCAAGTCTGTCAAGATCCTTCTGTATCTTAAGCCTATCTTCCAGAGTGTTGGCTATTCCTGTTGGGTTATGAAACATCTGCAAGAAAACAACTAAGCTCAGAGAACATCAAGGACCTCACAGTCCTCCTTCTCCTCCACTCTATACCCTTCTAGCACTGATGATGTTACCTAGTTGGGTCATGAAACGTCTGCAAGAAAACAACCAAGCTCAGAGGGCACCAAGATCTCCAAAACTCTCTCATTCTATGAATGTCTCAACAATCACGGGACACTTCACTCTTGTGTTGGTCTACTCCCACCCCACCCCCCATTCTCTTCCTGCAATTTCTTCTGCGTTGGAATGTGACGTGGAATCAGGAACACTCTTCTGTGTCTCCAGAGGGACTGCCTCTGACCACGTCCACCAAGATCTAATGGTCACGAATGAATGGACACCTCAAGTCAATGGGAATGGACGCCTTACGCACGGTCACTCACGCCCTCGTCACTTCCCGCCTGGACTATTGCAATGCTCTCTACATGGGGCTCCCCTTGAAGAGCACCCGGAGGCTCCAGTTAGTCCAGAATGCGGCCGCGCGGGTGATAGAGGAAGCACCGCGTTGCTCCCATATAACACCTATCCTGCGCGGCCTACACTGGCTACCGGTAGTCTTCCGGGTGCAATTCAAGGTCTTGGTTACCACCTTTAAAGCGCTCCATGGCTTAGGACCGGGATACCTTCGAGACCGCCTTCTGCCGCCGATTGCCTCCCAACGACCTGTGCGCTCCCACAGAGTGGGCCTCCTCAGGGTGCTGTCGACCAAACAATGTAGGTTGGCGACCCCCAGGGGGAGGGCCTTCTCTGTGGCGGCACCAGCCCTGTGGAACGAGCTTCCTCCGGGATTACGACAACTCCCCGACCTCCGGACCTTCAGATGGGAACTGAAGACTCTATTATTTCAGCGCATTGGACTAGCCTAAGAATAAAATGTTTTAGCAAATTTTAATGGGGTTTTTACTGGTTTTACTATTTTAGTGATCAGGCCATGATAATATTTAGTCTTAACTGGGTTTTAATGCTTATTTATTATATTGTTTTAATATGCCTGCGAACCGCCCTGAGTCCTACGGGAGATGGTGCGGTATATAAGTATGATTAATAAATAAATAAATAATAAAATGGATATAGGCCCAACCTTAAGGACAGAGAAGGAATGAGTGAGACACTAATAAGAGGGGTCTTCGAAAAAACGATGATGCAAGGAAGGGTGAGAAAGAAACTCAAGATAAGTCTCTCTTGATCTTCCTTTGTATAAGATGAGGCAGAGAGAAACTCAAAGGAGCTATCAAGATTTGGGAATTGTCCCCTACGACAGGGGTCTCCAATCTTGGCTACTTTAAGCCTGGAGGACTTCAACTCCCAGAATACCCCAGCCAGCAAAGGCCAAGGTTGGAGACCCCTGCTGTGCCCTATTTCCTGATCTGGCCTACCTTGCAAAGCTGGCAATACAGGGAGTCCTCGACTTACGACCACAACTGAGCCCAATATTTTTATGTTGCTAAGTGAGGCATTTTTTTGCCCCCTTTTGCCACCTTTCTTGCCACAGTTGTTAAGTGAATCACTTCAGTTGTTAAGTGAATATTGGCTTCCTCGTTGGCTTTGCTTATCAGAAGGTTGCAAAAAGGGATCGCGTGACCCCGGGACACTGCAACTGTCATAAGTACATGCTAATTGCCAAGCGTGTGGATTTTGATCATGTGATCACGGGGATGCGGCAACGGTCCTAAGTGTGAAAAACGGTCATAAGTCACTTTTTTTCCAACGCTTTATTTGTTTCGTTTATATAACATGTAAAAATTCAATTTCAATCAAACTGTGTGTTGTCGGGGTACAATTATTTTTAGGCACTCATAATTAAGATGTAATAATATATTAATAACATTAATACTATAATAACAATAATATTTAACTTATTTACTTTAACAAATCTCCTTTATCCTTTTTATATCCCCATATTTCTAACTTCTGTTTTTATTATCTAACCGTTGGTAAAACCGGTCCCTTATCAAGAAGTTTCTTTTTCCTTAATTGTAAGTGTTAATTTATCCATCTCTGCACATTCTAATATTTTCTTAATTAGACTCTCAACTGTCGGGATCTCATTGTTTTTCCATTGTTGTGCAAATACAATTCTGGCTGCAATTAATACACGTAAAATCAAATATATATTCCTTTTATCGTATTTTTCTGGCAGGATGCCCAATTAAATTTTTCTGATTTCAAGTCTATATGCTGCTTTATCATTCTTCCAACCAAGTATGTTATTTTCTTTCAATATTTTTAAGCTTTTGGGCATGTCCACCTCATATTCACATGTCCACAGGACATCACCCTGCTAAACAAATAATTCCCTCAACACTGTCAAACTATTTACTAAATCTGCACTACTATTAATCTTCTCATCATTCCTATCACCCATCTCCTTCCACTTATGACTGTAAATTTGTTGCTTGTATCCTTACGATTTATAATGTAATTGATTGTTTCCTGATTGCTTATTTGTAGCCTATGACTATCATTCAGTGTTGTATCATTAAGTGTTAAATTTGTACCCTGTGACTATCATTAAGTGTTGTAAGTGTTGTACCTTGATGAAGGTATCTTTTCTTTTATGTACACTGAGAGCATATGCACCAAGACAAATTCCTTGTGTGTCCAATCACACTTGGCCAATAAAAAAATTCTATTCTATTCTATATGATAATAGGAACCAAGTATCTGGTTCCAACATTTAGCGGATCTATCTTTAAACATTTTTGCCGGTCTTGTTGGTGCAAAATGCCATCCATAAAACGTTTTATACAAATTTTCTTTATATGCGGTTGACATGGTTAATTTAACATTTCTATCTCTGCCATTTATCCAGTTCTATTGCATATCCAAAGTTTTTAATCCAAACTATCATTTATCTCCTTTACCTGCTCGCTTTCCAGTTTGATACTTAATAAGTAGCTATATATTTTCTTTATCAGGTTTCATCCTTTCCAGTTAATATCTTGTCCAGTTCTGTTAATTCTTTATTAAAACCATACATTTTAGCATCTTTCTCGTATCGAGATTGTATCTGCATTTGCGGCCACCATGCGATGTCCATCCCTTGACTACAAAGTTCTTGCAATAGTTTTTTCGCTCCCCTTTTTCATTCAGAATATCTTTCTATCTTACATTTTTTTCCCATTTTAATAACATTAGGATGTATCAATGCTTCCATTGTGGAAAGCCAAACTGTCATTTTCAGATAATGTTGTTCTTTAATTTTAACCCATACTGATAACAATGCATTTCTAATATAGTGTCTTTGAAAATAGCTGTGTATCTTATTCTTCCCATACCATAAAAAAAGCAGTGTAATTTTAAATGGTCACTAAACGAACTGTCATAAACCAAGGACTGCCTGTTGAGTTTCCTCCTATCAAAACAGCAATGTGGGCCCTGCATATTAATTACAACTGTAGGTCCTCCTACAGTTCTCCATTCCTCTGTAAACAACAAAATACCTTATCCCACTAGACTTGAAATCCTGGGCTTGGAAAACTTGGAACTCCGTCGTCTTCGGCAAGACCTAAGTTTAACTCACAGAATCATCTATTGTAATGTCCTTCCTGTGAAAGACTACTTCAGCTTTAATTGCAATAATACAAGAGCAACCAATAGATTTAAACTTAATGTCAACCGCTTTAATCTAGATTGCAGAAAATATGACTTCTGTAACAGAATCATCAGTGCTTGGAATACTTTACCAGACTCTGTGGTCTCTTCTCATAATCCTAAAAGCTTTAACCAAAAACTTTCTACTATTGACCTCACCCCATTCCTAAGAGGACCATAAGGGGCGTGCATAAGCGCACAAACGTGCCTACCGTTCCTGTCCTATTGTTTTTCTTTTCTTCTTCCTATATATATATATATATATATATATATATATATTTGTTTTCTGAGGTTTTCACGGGTGTTTGTATATAGGTCTTTGGTTGTTCGGGTTTTCTCCCGTGTAAAATTGGAAGTGTCTTGGCGACGTTTCGACGAAGTCTCATTCGTCATCTTCAGGCTTCAGCTTCGTGCTTCTGGGAGCAATGTGTGATCGCAGCTGTTTCTTCTTTTAACTTTTCTGGGAGTGTTTCTGGGAGCACGAAGCTGAAGCCTGAAGATGACGAATGAGACTTCGTCGAAACGTTGCCAAGACATTTCCAATTTTACACGGGAGAAAACCCGAGCAACCAAAGACCTACATACAAACACCCGTGAAAACCTCAGAAAACAAATATAAATATAAATATAAATATATATATATATATATATATATATAGGTCTTTGGTTGTTCGGGTTTTCTCCCGTGTAAAATTGGAAGTGTCTTGGCGACGTTTCGACGAAGTCTCATTCGTCATCTTCAGGCTTCAGCTTCGTGCTTCTGGGAGCAGTGTGTGATCGCAGCTGCAACACAGATTAAACTGAGCACAAACAAGCCCCCACCAACACAGGACACACCCCCAGCCAATCAGAGCACAAAACCCCACCCATCCAATCAGAGCACAGCCAAGCTCCCACCCAATCAGTTCAAATCCCCACTAGCAGTTAAAAGGAAGAAACAGCTGCGATCACACACTGCTCCCAGAAGCACGAAGCTGAAGCCTGAAGATGACGAATGAGACTTTGTCGAAACGTCGCCAAGACACTTCCAATTTTACACGGAGAAAACCCAACAACCAAAGACCTATATACAAACACCCGTGAAAACCTCAGAAAACAAATATATATATATATATATATATATATATATATATATATAGGTCTTTGGTTGTTCGGGTTTTCTCCCGTGTAAAATTGGAAGTGTCTTGGCGACGTTTCGACGAAGTCTCATTCGTCATCTTCAGGCTTCAGCCGTGCTTCTGGGAGCAGTGTGTGATCGCAGCTGCAACACAGATTAAACTGAGCACAAACAAGCCCCCACCAACACAGGACACCCCCCCAGCCAATCAGAGCACAAAACCCCACCCATCCAATCAGAGCACAGCCAAGCTCCCACCCAATCAGTTCAAATCCCCACTAGCAGTTAAAAGGAAGAAACAGCTGCGATCACACACTGCTCCCAGAAGCACGAAGCTGAAGCCTGAAGATGACGAATGAGACTTCGTCGAAACGTCGCCAAGACACTTCCAATTTTACACGGAGAAAACCCAACAACCAAAGACCTATACAAACACCCGTGAAAACCTCAGAAAACAAATATATATATATATATATATATATATATATATATATATATATATAGGTCTTTGGTTGTTGGGTTTCTCCGTGTAAAATTGGAAGTGTCTTGGCGGCGTTTGACGAAGTCTCATTCGTCATCTTCAGGCTTCAGCTTCAGCCTGAAGATGACGAATGAGACTTTGTCGAAACGTCGCCAAGACACTTCCAATTTTACACGGAAAAACCCGAACAACCAAAGACCTATATACAAACACCCGTGAAAACCTCAGAAAACAAATATATATATATATATATATATATATATATATATATATATATATATATATATATATATATACACCGTATATACTCGAATATAAGCCGATCCGAGTATAAGCCGAGGTCCCCAATTTTACCCCAAAAACTGGGGTAAACTGGGGACTCGAGTATAAGCCGAGGGTGGGAAATGAGGCACCTACCGGTTGAAACCCTCCTCCTCAGCTGAGAAGGCTGGCGGCTCCCCGCCCTCTCACTGCACCGGCAGGGCTTCAGTCCGGTAAAATGTGAAAAAAAAAAAAAAAACTCGAGTATAAGCCGTATATACTCGAGTATAAGCCGAGGGGCTTAAAAAAAAAAAAACTTGAGTATAAGCCGTATAGACCCGAGTATAAGCCGAGGGGACGTGTTTCAGCACAAAAAATGTGCTGGAAAACTCGGCTTATACTCGAGTATATACGGTATATATATATATGTAGGTCTTTGGTTATTCGGGTTTTCTCCCGCGTAAAATT
The DNA here is from genome assembly GCF_028640845.1 of Ahaetulla prasina. Classification (NCBI taxonomy): domain Eukaryota; kingdom Metazoa; phylum Chordata; class Lepidosauria; order Squamata; family Colubridae; genus Ahaetulla; species Ahaetulla prasina. Next base: position 371,432,037 of record NC_080539.1, on the reverse strand, counting down.
GGAAGTGTCTTGGCGACGTTTCGACGAAGTCTCATTCGTCATCTTCAGGCTTCAGCTTCGTGCTTCTGGGAGCAATGTGTGATTGCAGCTGTTTCTTCCTTTTTAACTGCTAGTGGGGGTTTGAACTGATTGGGTGGGAGCTTAGGATGGTGGATATTTTTTTTCTGCACAAACCAAAAAAAAATAATATCCACCATCCTAAGAAACCCCAAAGACAAAATTGAGTTAGAAAATCAAGGAGTATATGAAATCCCATGCACCGCCTGCCCCACCACATACATCGGACAAACCAACAGAAGAATAAGTGCACGCATTGAAGAACACAAGAACTCATTCAAAAAAGAGGAACCAACTTCTTCCCTGGTCCAACACTTTAAAGTCACAGGACACGATATTGACTTTAAAAAGACCAGAACTATCGCCAAAACTGAACACTTTAACAACAGAATAATCAGAGAAGCCATCGAGATAGAAAAACGCCCACACAGCATGAACAAACGAGATGATACCTCCCGCCTACCAGCCATTTGGAAACCTGCCCTTATTGACAAACGTGTCCCTAACACGAGGAATGACACCAGACCCACACTCACGAGGTCCACACAGGATGTCACCACCACACATCCACCCAGAAAGCACACCCAAACCCACACTGATCAGGAAGCACGACCAAGGACCAGAAGCCAGACCGCAGCTGCAACATTAGCCATTTCAAACCCCTCCAATCCATACATGCAGCAGACTGACACCCACTACGAAGATGTAGCACAACCACGAACACGAAGCCAAACAGCAGCAGTGCAGCTCACTAGCTCAGATCCCCCTGCAACTCAGACTAATTTGAGCACAACCAAGCCCCCACCCAAACAGGACACACCCCCAGCCAATCAGAGCACAAAAAAACCCACATCCAATCAGAGCACAGCCAAGCTCCCACCCAATCAGTTCAAACCCCCACTAGCAGTTAAAAAGGAAGAAACAGCTGCAATCACACATTGCTCCCAGAAGCACGAAGCTGAAGCCTGAAGATGACGAATGAGACTTCGTCGAAACGTCGCCAAGACACTTCCAATTTTACGGAGGAGGAAACCCGAATAACCAAAGCCCTACCTACAAACACACATGAAAACCCCAGAAAACATATATATATATATATATATATATATATATATATATATATATATATATATATATATATATATATATATATATATATATATATATATATATATATGTGCTTATACCTTTATATACTATATAACCTTTCTGTATGATAGTTACATATATTGTTGTGAATAAATAAATAAAATAAATAAATAAATAAATTTTTTCTTTAGCTTGTTGGAATTAAGGCCCTTATAATAAGATGAGGCAGGATTCGATGCTCTAATGTGGGGTTTTTTTTTAAAGTGTTCAGAAAAAAAAAAAGAAAAAGAAAAGACGTCACCAACAATGTGATTTCTAGATTTTGTGATGGAATTTATATCTTCCCCATCAAAAAAGCAAAAAAAAAAAAAAAGAGAAAGAGAGAGAACGCAAAGGAAAGCTTACATCAGATAAAGTAAAATGAAAGATGAAATCAATAGAAGATAAGGCAAAATTAAATCCAATGGAAATTAACCATCCGCGATAAAAGTAGACGAAAGGTTAAAAAAAAGAATAATTTTAAACTAGAAAAGATAAACGGAACAATGTCTTTGGCAATACAAATGGACTCATTTGACTCAGCAGTTTTAGCTACAGCTTCAATTATTTCTCGATCTTGGCAACTTTAAGAGGAGTGGACTTCAACTCCCAGAATTCCCCAGCCAGCATGTTGTAAAGGCTAAGAAATACCGCTCTAGATCTTAAAATGGTTAGGGAGACCCAAGTGGGGGTCGTCAGATGGGGGTCAAAAAAGTCAAAATGGCGGCCCCCACAATATGATTGAAACCCTGCCTGCTTTTGACGGGTCATCTTCATGAAAAACCCAGAAGGGGTCTGCAAGATGGCGGCATCCATCTTGAATTTTTTTGAGCCTCGTCTCAGACACACCCCCCCCTAATTATTCTAAATCCCAAATTAACTCAGACTTCGTTTCTCTCCAGTGGGATCTTCCCTGCCTTTCCTTTTCAAAAATTTTATTGGCCAAGATTCTCTGCTTGGAGCAGCGTAGAAAAACGAAGACAGGTAGTCCGAAAGTTACGACGAATCCCCCCCCCCCCCAAAAAAAAATCAGTTATGGCCTGGATTCAAAGTTATAGGAGTCCGACCTTCCCATGGTCACGTGACATGCAGGCAACTGACCTGCATTTATAGCTATTCACAGTGATCCACAATCAACTGACCACAATTTAAATCAATCAATCAATCTATCTATCTATCTATCTATCTATCTATCTATCTATCTATCTATCTATCTATCTATCTATTTATCATTAATCATGTATATCTCTTCACCTCTCTCTTTATCTTCTGTTCATCTGTCTATCTAATATGTCTGTCTTTCTGTCTGTCTGTCTGTCTCTCTCTCTCTCTCTCATCTTTATCTGTTTATCATTCATCATGTATATCGCTCATCTATCTATCTATCTATCTATCTATCTATCTATCTATCTATCTATCTATCATGTATTAATCATGTATATCTCTCCACCTCTCTCTCTCTCTTTTGTTCATCTGTCTATCTATCATGTCTCTCTCTCTCTCTCATCTTTATCTGTTTATCATCAATCATGTATATCTCTCATCTATCTATCTATCTATTTATCTATCTATCTATCTATCTATCTATCTATCTATCTATCTATCTTCTCTCTCTCTCTCTCTCTCATCTTTATCTGTTTATCATCAATCATGTATATCTCTCATCTATCTATCTATTTATCTATCTATCTATCTATCTATCTATCTATCTATCTTCTCTCTCTCTCTCTCTCTCATCTTTATCTGTTTATCATCAATCATGTATATCTCTCATCTATCTATCTATCTATTTATCTATCTATCTATCTATCTATCTTCTCTCTCTCTCTCTCTCTCATCTTTATCTGTTTATCATCAATCATGTATATCTCTCATCTATCTATCTATTTATCTATCTATCTATCTATCTTCTCTCTCTCTCATCTTTATCTGTTTATCATCAATCATTTATATCTTGCATCTATCTATCTATCTATCTATCTATCTATCTATCTATCTATCTATCTATCTATCTATCTATCTATCTATCTATCTATCTATTTTCTCTCTCTCTCTCTCTCTCTCTCTCTCTCTCTCTCTCTCATCTATCATTGATCTATCTGTCTCTATCTATCTCTCTGTCTGTCTGTCTATCTATCTATCTATCTATCTATCTGTCTGTCTGTCTGTCTGTCTGTCTGTCTGTCTGTCTGTCTGTCTATCTATCTATCTATCTATCTATCCACCTACCGACCCATTTATTTTGCTAAAAACCATTTCCAACAACATCTGCCCATTGAGGACAAGGAGTTCAATAAACAGCTTCAGTTTCACTTAGCGACCATGGTGATTCACTTAATGACTGCTTCAAAAATGTCATAAAATCGAGTCAATCACATAACGGCCCACTTAATGACTGGCATGACGTAACAACCATAATTCCGGGCTCAACGACGGTTGTAAAAAAATGTCATAAAATCGAGTCGCTGACATCACAGCCCCCTTAACAACTGGCACGATTTAACAACGGTGGTCATAAATCAAGGGCTATCGCTAAGCAAACAGATCAACCCAAAGGTGCTTTTTTTCCTTATTTTTCTTTTGAAGACGTTTCGCTTCTCATCCAAGAAGCTTCTTCAGCTCTGACAAAGAGACCGACTAATGGTCTCCCACCCTTTCTAAAAAAAAGTCATGGCTTTTTGAATAAATGAACATTTTGCTTAAAAACTGGTTGGTGTCTTCTTCTTTTTTTTTTAACCAATGTATCACAAACAGGTCGATCGGTCTCCTTTGGCGCATAAAAACAAAAACAAAAACGGGGAGAGCGGATTTCGGTGGAAGAAAACACCGGCGGTTTGCAAATGCCCCTAAATTAAATTCCAGATCCTGCGGTCCCAAATGCATGCCTTGGCTTAGAATTTATTGCCTCTGCAAAACACGGCTGCAGCCTGCAAGGAGGGGCGGCGAGCGGCATTCAGGAAAGCAAAGCACCTGATTGAAAAATTGACCCCCATCCTTTCCCGTCCATAGGATGGAGAAGATATAAGAGGTGCCGCTCGGATGTATGTACGATGGACACGGGCAAGGAACACATATGTACGAACAGTGGACGAACGGGTGCTGCTAATCACGTGAAATATTACTACCGCTTTAAAAAACCTTAGTAAGGCCACACCTGGAATAACCGCAATTGATTTTGGTCACCATACTACAAAAAAGATGTAGAGACTTTGGAAAAAGTTCAGAGAAGAGCAACTAAGATGATTAAAGGCCTGGAAGCTAAACCATGGGAAGGACGGTTGCAGGATTTTTGAAGAATTAGGGGTGACGTGATAGCAGTATTCCAGTATTTGAGGGGCTGCCACAAAGAAGAGGGGGGTCAACTTATTCTCCATAGCACCTGAAGGCAGGAGAAGAAGCAATGGATGGAAACTAATCAAGGAGAGAAGCAACCTAGAACTAAGGACAAATTTCCTGACAGTTGGAACAATTAACCAGTAGAACTGCTTGCCACGAGAAGTTGTGAATGCTCCAACACTGGAAGCTTTTAAGAAGATGTTGGATAACCATTTGTCTGAAGTGATGTAGGGTTTGCTGCCTAAGCAGGGGGTTGGACTAGAAGACCTCCAAGGTCCCTTCCAACTCTGTGATTCTATTCTATTGTTCTATTGATGTTATTATCTTATTCTACTGCACCAAAGAGTTGGAAGTCAATACCTTTCCCCCCCCCACACACCTTCTTCTCTTCCCTTTTCCCTCCCGTTTTTCCTATTATTTGCTTTTGTATTTTTGGACTTTATATTGTAAACTAATTAAAAGGATTGACAAGGTAAATCGAGGACTACCTGTAATTATAAAGATAAAACCAACCCCAAATTTAGCTTATTCGGCATTTTGAAGTCAAAGGGTCTAATCAAGAGGCCCCATCGAGGGAGATTCAGAAGAGGGTTTTAAAAACAAATCTATTTTCTTATGCAAATTCCCAAATTGACATTCAGAAAGCAAGCGCGGACACTGGAATTACTTGATGATGCTCGGAAGAAGGTCATCATTTTTTCTCTCTACGTTTCTTTTTCCCCCCTTTCCCTCCCTTATTTTTTCCGATTATTTGGCTTTTGTATTTTTGCATTTTATATTATAAACCAAGGGTGTCAAACTCAAGGCCCAGGGGCCCAATCTGTCCTGCGGGGGACTTAGATCAGGCCCTGGAAACAGCGAAGGACTGGCCCACGATGCTTCTGCCAGTAAAAATGGAGCTCCGCTTTTACTGGCAGAGGGTTGCAGGGGGCCGTGGGAGCCGAAAACAGCGCTAAGGAGCCCGTTTTCCCGAACAGAGCGCTCGGGCCGCCACAGCCCCCCCCCGACACCAGTGACGTTGAGCTGGTCACGCCCACCCTAGTCCTGCCCATCCCGGGCCCCCGAGGTCAAACACAATCCTGAATGAAATCAAGTTTGACACCCATGTTATAAACTAATAAAAACTATAACAACCATTAGGACTTACGACCGTAATGGGCAGGCTTCCATTACAGTCCTCAATGGAACTACATCCACATGGAGGGAAGTATGCAGTGGAGTACCCCAAGGCTCTGTTTTAGGCCCAGTACTCTTCAACATCTTCATCAATGACTTGGACGAGGGGATAGATGGGGAACTCATCAAATTTGCAGATGACACCAAGCTGGCAGGAATAGCCAACACTCCAGAAGATAGGCTCAAGTTACAGAAAGATCTTGACAGACTTGAACATTGGGCGCTATCTAACAAAATGAAATTCAACAGTGAAAAAGTAAGGTCCTACATTTAGGCAAAAAAAAATAAATGCACAGGTACCATATATGTGGTACCTTGCTCAATAGTAGTAACTGTGAGAGGGATCTTGGAGTTCTAGTGGACAACCATTTAGATGTGAGCCAGCCGTATGCAGCAGCTGCCAAAAAAGCCAACACAGTTCTGGGCTGCATAAACAGAAAGATAGAATCAAGATCACGTGAAGTGTTAATACCACTTTATAATGCCTTGGTAAGGCCACACTTGGAATATTGCATTCAGTTTTGGTCGCCACGATGTAAAAAAAGATGTTGAGACTCTAGAAAGAGTGCAGAGAAGAGCAACAAAGATGATTAGGGGACTGGAGGCTAAAACATACGAAGATCGGTTGCAGGAACTGGGTATGTCTAGTTTAATGAAAAGAAGGACTAGGGGAGACACGATAGCAGCCTTCCAATATCTCAGGTGTTGCCCCAAAGAAGAGGGAGTCAAACTATTCTCCAAAGCACCTGAGGGTAGAACAAGAAGCAATGGGTGGAAACTAATCAAGGAGAGAAGCAACCTAGAACTAAGGAGACATTTCCTGACAGTTAGAGCAATTAACCAGTGGAACAACTTGCCTGCAGAAGTTGTGAATGCTCCAACACTGGAAATTTTTAAGAAAATGTTAGATAGCCATTTGTCTGAAATGATATAGAGTTTCCTGCCTGGGCAGGGGGTTGGACTAGAAGACCTCCAAGGTCCCTTCCAACTCTGTTATTATGTTATGTTATGTTACAGTTGCACATTGAAGGTTTGTAATGCACTCAAGAGGTAACGTGACTGCTTTCCTTGGCCCGATGACTTCCAGATCTATGCCAGAAGCTCTGGAGTGTTGGAAACTCACGTGCCAACAGGCACAGGGGATATAACCAGGGCGGGGACCGGCTGCCATTTACTCTCCGTTGCCTTCGCTGCGGCAACCCCTCTTGCTGTCCCCACACGCCTCCGTGCCACACTGCTTGTTCCCAGCTCTCTGAATGCCAAACCGTCGGCAGTCGGAGAGGATTTGAATGCCACCTCCTGTCGTGTGAATCCTTCAGTCTTGGCAACGGGCCAGCGGGATCCGACTCCTCTTCGGTCCCACCGTGCCCCGGGTGAGCGGCAACCTCATTTGCTAACCAGGAAGCCCCAGCAATTAACATGCCGCTTAATGAGGCCTTCCGAGCCCAGCATGGGTGTCGGGGAGAAACTGTGCGCGATAGCACGGCGTCGCCGCATAATGAGTGTGTAGCAGCTGGCTGGGGCAGCGTCCTCTTGTCAAGCGGTCCCCGCTTGGCTGACACTCGCCTGTTTGCCAACGCTAACGGAGCGGCAACGAGCGGGCCTTGCACACTCGCCGGGATCCCTCTGCGGATAAACTAGGCGTGCCATCTGGCTTGCGTGCCGATCCAGGGCTTGTTAAAGCATGGTTATCAGGAGACACCCCCCTTCCCCTCCTCTCTTTTCAACTCCGTCTCTTCTTCCGCATCGATATGATTCGATATGACCCTTGAGGTGCACCCGGAGACTTCAGTTGGTTCAGAATGCAGCCGCGCATTCGATAAAGGGAGCCACTCGTAGCTCCCATATAACACCGATCCTGCGCAGGTTGCACTGGCTACCTGTGGTTTTCCGAGTGCACTTCAAGGTGCTGGTTACCACCTTTAAAGCGCTCCATGGCATAGGACCGGGATATCTTCGGGACCGCCTTCTGTTACCACATGCCTCCCACCGGCTGGTACGCTCCCATAGAGAGGGTCTTCTCAGGGTGCCGTCAGCCAAACAGTGTAGGCTGGCGACCCCCAGGGGGAGAGCCTTCTCGGTGGGGGCACCTACCCTCTGGAATGAGCTTCCCCCAGGACTTCGACAACTTCCTGACCTCCGGACCTTTCGCCGCGAGCTGAAGACATATCTATTCTTCCGAGCAGGACTGGCTTAAATAGGGTTTTTAAGCATGGATTTTATTGGGGTTTATTTTATATTTTGTATTGTATTTTAAATTTAGGCCATATTGAATAAGTTTTTTAAATAGTGTTTTTATTGTAATATATTGTATTATTTTATCTGCCTGTTCACCGCCCTGAGTCCTTCGGGAGAAGGGCGGTATAAAAATTAAATTATTATTATTATTATTATATCTGTCTGTTTAGGAAACACCTGCTTCCCTGCGCCTTTGGGTCCATGAGAAGCACACCTGTTGGGTTGGAGGTGGCTTGCAATTGCTTTTGTGATGGCGCCTGGCTGTTTCATTATTATTTTTCGTGATTGTTAACTTTACGTACAGCTCATGAAGTAATTGTTTGTGGGGTTGTTTCTCGATGGAATGGGCAGAGGGAAGGACTTTGAGCAACCGGAGGAAGAACGGGCCACTGGGAGAAAGGAGAAGAACAGCCGAGGAAAAAGGCAGATAATAGACACCCGAGTCTGGGACGGAGCTGTAACGTGAGAAAACGATTTAGAGCAGCGGTCACCAACTGGTGGTCCATGGACCACTGGTGGTCCGCGAGAAAATTTTGGTGGTCCACAGAAAAATTATTTGCATTTTTAATATTGCACTAAATCAGGGGTCCTCAAACTCTGGCTCCTGGGATGGATATGTGCAGTGAACGCTTGTATTGCTGCAGAGAGTTTCCCCCTTTGGGGTCTTTTGTGCGGGTTGGAGGGGGACAGAAATTCCGTCTTGGGGTCTGCTTCAGCCTCTTGGTTTGGGGCTTTGGGCGAAGGCTGGAGGGAAGTGCCACTGGTGGCGAAGAGCCGGAGGGCCTCGTTCCAGTGGGACTGCATCATGGCCAGGAACTGGCTGACCATCTCAGCCCACTGAGCCTCCAGGCGCCGGTACCTGGCCTTGCACTCCCGCAGGTCTTTCCCCTGCTTGGAAAGCCTATGCTCCTAGTCCTCTGTGAGGTGCTTCTGCTGAGCCTCCTTCTCGGCCAGATCCAATCTGAACTGAGCTGTTTTGCCAACTCTTTCTCGTGGTGGCTGCTTAGCTCCAACAACTGCTTTCTGTTGGGGCCCTAAGGAGCCCGGGTGGGGAGGCGAGGAGTTGGCCACACCCACCCAGTCACATGACCACCTAGCCACGCCCACCCAGCCGATCATTAGGCAGATCGTATTAGCGGTCCACGGGATTTAAAATTATGAACTTAGTGGTCCCTGAGGGCCAAAAGGTCGGTGACCTCCTGATTTAGAGCAGAGTTCCACAACCTTTACGGGTTGGCAGCCCAAAGTGGGGAGGGAGGAAAGAGAAGATAATTTTGAGGGGAGGTGGGGCAGGCGCGTGTGAGTGCAGGCGTGCACACACACGTGACGTTTGTGGCGACACTCGCACAAGGGGGCCCGCCATGAGATTCTTGCACAAATGGGCCCACGAGAAGGTTTGTGTGTGTGTGTGTGTGTGTGTGTGTGTGTGTGTGGACGCAAAGGCCCACAACAATGCTTGTGTGAGTTGGGCTTGCATAAATGGGGCTGCAACCACCTGCGACAAGGCTCGTGTGAGTGGGGCTGTGAGTGGTTGTGATGACGCTCATGCGAGTGGGCCAGGCTGTCTGAGATGGTTGCAGCAACGCTTGCACGAACGGTGCCAGGCCTGCGCGCAAACGTGCTTGTACCCTCTGGTGGCCCAGTGGCGATTAGCCACGTCCCGGTAGTGTGCCGTGGCCCACAGCTTGCGGACCCCTAACTTAGAGGTTCTCATAAGGAGAGGGAGAAAGTGGGGGGCGGGGCTCACATTCAGACTTGCCAGATTCTGTTAAAGGTAGTCCTTGATCTACAACTTTTTGTTTAATCAACGTCTTCCAGTCTTGCCTTAGGCATGAAAGCCAGTTGGGCGACTTCGGGCCAGTCACCTGGAGACGGTGAGTTCTAGTCCAGGGGTCTCCAACGTTCGCAACTTTAAGACTTGTGGACTTCAACTCCCAGAGTTCCTCAGCCAGCAAAGCTGGGAGTTGAAGTCCACAAGTCTTAAAGTTGCCAAGGTTGGAGACCCCTGATCTAGCGCCACCTTTGCCACGAAGGTCAGACTTTGGACCAGCATTCTCTCTCAGTTCAACCCACCTCACAGGGTTGTCGTCATGGTGTGGAAAATCAGAAGAGGAAGGCGTATTCGATACGTTTGCCACTTTGAATTATTTATAAAATAGTAACGATGAAGCATGGGCGAAAGAAACCAGCGATCTCAGGAGAAAAACTAGATTTTTGTCAAACCCCCCCCCTCCATCCTCCTCTCTTTATGCAGTGCTTCTCCTCCTTCTGCCACCTGGAATGTGAACTGAACTCGGGGAACCAGGAAGCCCCCGTGCGCTGGAACATCAGGTGTGGGAGGTGGTTGGAGACGCAGAGGCAACGTGCCAGAGCGATGATGCTTCGAAGCCCAGATTGCAATCCTTCCACAGCTCTTTACATAGCCTGATTGCATCGTCTGGGCACAAGTGGGAAGGTATCGACACGCACGCTCGTTTTTTTTGTGTGTGTGTGTGTGCATAAAGCAGGGGCGTCCGCGGAAAAGAGCGGAAAACGGCATGATAGCAGCGTGGTCGCACGATCAAAACCTATCCTGCCTTATCACACGCCTTGGTATAAGGAGCGCAAAAAATCATGGGGGGCGGAGGAAGAGGAGGAGGAGGGAGCCAGTAGAAAGGGGACAAGGAGGGAGGGTCAGGAAAGACAGGGTCCGTGGGTTGGTGACCCTCACCCACTCTGAGTGCAATGAAAGAGTCTGACAGAGAGACAGTGGGCTAGATCAGGGGTCTCCAACCTTGGCCACTTTAAGACTTGTGGACTTCAACTCCCAGAATTCCCCAGCCAGCTTGCAACCTTGGCCACTTTAAGACTTGTGGACTCCAACTCCCAGAATTCCTCAGCCAGCTTCCAACCTTGGCTACTTTAAGACTTGTGGACTCCAACTCCCAGAATTCCTCAGCCAGCTTCCAACCTTGGCCACTTTTAAGACTTGTGGACTTCAACTCCCAGAATTCCTCAGCCAACTTGCAACCTTGGCTACTTTAAGACTTGTGGACTCCAACTCCCAGAATTCCACAAGTCTTAAAGTGGCCAAGGTTGGAGACTCCTGGGCTAGATGACCTTCTCCATCACAATTATAATGAGGACGTGTGATTTGCAAGATCTAGCCTAAGTCAGTCCCCCGGATCAGAGGTTCAATCTTCTAAGTTTTCGGATTCATGCTGGAGCCCATCCTTGGGAAATTTCTTACTCTCTCCAAAATGTGTGCTTTGGGCGGTTCTATGCCTAGTATTTATGTGGTGCCTTGTTGTGTGTGGCTTTTTAGTTGTTGATTGGGGTGTTCATGGCTGGTTATTAAGTCGAGTCTATGATCCTATCACTTCCAAAGTCCCTTCCAACCTTAGAAATCTATGATTATCTGACCTCCAAGGTCCCTTCCAACCCAAGAAATCTATGATCTCCAAGGTCCCTTCCATCCATAGGAGTCTATGATTATCTGACCTCCAAAGTCCCTTCCATTCATAGGAGTCTCTGTTTCTATGACCTCCCTGTTTCTATGATCTCCAAGGTCCCTTCCAACCCTAGGAATCTATGTTTAGCTGACCTCCAAAGTCCCTTCCATCCACAGGAGTCTATTATTATCTGACCTCCAAGGTCCCTTCCAACTCTAGAGATCTATGGTTCTATGACCTCCACTCCAAGGTCCCATCCAACCTTAGGAGTCTATGATTTTATGACTTTCAAATCCCTTCCAACTTTGGGATATCTTAAAATGGCCAAGCTGGAGAAACAAGGCAGTAAATGCAAACATCCCTTGTGATGTCTTGGGTTAGTGTCTGATGGTAGCAATTTGGTATAAAATCCATCTGTGCAAATTTACCGTTCTATCTTCCCCCTTGGGAAAGAAAAGGGGAGGAGCGGATCATAATGGCCAATTATAACTTTCAATGTGGCTTCCAACTACAGATAAAACTACATCAAAAAAATACAGACCTACTACACCCCATTCTGAGCTGCAAACATATAAATATTTACTCTGATGTAAACCACAGCTAGTTTTCCGTGGACACCAAGAGGACCTCTTCACACCAATCCTGATTATGCTACAGCTCCACGGAGTCGGATAATTGGCATTTTGAAGGAATCTCAGATTCAGAAGCAAAGTCTTCAACCTCCAAAGGCCAACTGCCAGACACATTCAAGACTTATCCCATTCAAATTATTATTATTATTATTATTATTATTATTATTATTATTATTATTATTATTATTATTATTATTATTATTATTTACCTCTCAGAACGGTCAGTTTGGCGTTGACCGTGATCTCCGCCACCGAATTCTGGGCAACACATTCGTAAATGTTTTCATCTCGGGGCGTCCGGAGGGGTTGTATCCTCAAGACCGCTCCAGCACCTTCGTCGAATTCAATGGTCTGGATCAGACAGAGAGAGAGAGAGAGAGGAAAGAAATTAATTCCATTCAATTAATTAAAGAGAAGATCCATCTATTCCTCTTTGCAGATGGCCATTGTCCCGTGTGTGTGTGTGTGTGTGTGTGTGTGTGTTCATGTGTGTGTAAAAGCTACCACAATCTTTGCAACAGACCAACTTCCCTGAGTTGTGTGTGTGTGTGTTTGTGTGTCTATTTATCCCTCTCTCTTTGCATACAACTTGTTTCCAAGGAATGCCTGTAAGTATGCATTTAAAAAAATCCCACAATCTTTGAAAAGGACCAGCTTCTCACAGAACAGGTGTGTGCGTGCGTGTGTTTGTGTATAAAAGCCAACACAATCTTTGCAATGGATCAGCTTCTCAGGAACGTGTGTGTGTGTGTGTGTGTAAAAACCACCACAATCTTCGCAACAGACCAATTTCCCAGAGCTGTGTGTATGCGTGTCTCTTTATCCATCCCTCTTTGCATACAGCTAATTTCCAAAGAATGTGTGTAAGTGTGCATAAAAAAATCCACAATCTTTACAACAGATCAACTTCCCACGAACGCACTTGTGTATGTGTGAGTGTGTGTGTGTGTGCGCATACAAAAACAACCACAATCTTTGCAACGGTCCAGTTTCCCACAGGTGTGTGTGTATAAAAAAAACACCACAATCTTGGCAACAGACCAACTTTCCAGAGCTGTGTGTCTGGAAAGCCGGGTTCACATCATGAGCACAGCAAAAAAAAAACCAAAAAACTTCATGAAATTGGGCACAGTCCCTTGCCAACTCGCTTAATGACCACATCAATTAGCGATGGAGATTCTGGTCTCCGTTGTGGTCGTAAGTCGAGGACTATTGTAGTCTCTGCATCCAGCCAACTTCATGAAAAGTGGGTTTGGTGAGGTAGGGGTTTATCTTATGAAAACCAGTGCTGGCAAAACTCAAAAAGGTTAGGGTTAGGTTTAGGTTTATTTAATTTCTATACCGCCCTGAGAAGGGCGGTTTACAGCCAGAATAAAAACAACGAAATACAAAAATTAAAAACAAATTAAAAGACAAATATTCGAATTTGGCTAAAAACAATAAAATCCAATAAAAGCCCCAAATTAAAAACCGTTAGGCCAGTCCTGCATGATGGAATAAAAACGTTTTCAGCTCGCGTCGAAAGGTCCGGAGATCAGGAAGTCCGCTGAGCCAGAAGCTGCGGCTGACTGTGAAAAGGGACTAGCTTCCCTGATCTCTCTGTTTCTTTGGAAATTCTTCTTCCAGGATCTCCCTCTGGCTTTTTTGTGTGTGTGTGTGTGTTGGGCAGACGGGGGCAATTAACCATTGGAACGACTTGCCACCAGAATTTGTAGGTTCCCCATCGCTAGAGGTTATTAAGAAAAGACCGGACGACCATTTGTCTGTAATGGCGTAAGGGCCAGCCCGGCTACACCGTGCACACCCGCGCACCTCCCACTGGACATCTGGTCTTCGGTTCTCTGCCATGCATGCTGGGGGCACATTCGGGGGGGATACGCGAATGCATGTGGGTGGAGGCGCTCACATTGCATTTTGGGGCTAAGGACACATGCAAATGCATTTGCACAGGAAGGCGCGTTGGGCCCTCAGTACCCTAAAGGTTAACCATCACTTGTGTCGGGTCTCCCTGTTTGAGCAGGGGGTCGAACTAGTCCAGCGGTCACCAACTGGTGGTCCGCGAGAAAATTTTGCTGGTCCCCAGAAAAATTATTTGCATTTTTTATATTGCACTAAATCAGGGGTCCTCAAACTACGCCTCCTGGGTTGGATGCGTGCAATGAACGTTTGTGTTGCTGCAGAGAATCTCCTCCTTTGGGGTCTTTTTGTGCGGGTCGGAGGGGGGCAAAATTCCGACTTGGGGTCTGCTTCAGCCTCCTGGTGTGGGGCTTTGGGCGAAGGCTGGAGGGAAGAGCTGCTGGTGGCAAAGAGCCGGAGGGCCTCGTTCCAGTGGGACTGCCTCATGGCCTGGAACTGACTGACCATCTCAGCCCGCTGAGCCTCAAGGCACCACTACCTGGCCTTGCACTCCCGCAGGTCTTCCCTTTGCTTGGAAAGCCTATGCTCCTAGTCCTCAGTGAGGTGCTTCTGCTGAGCCTCCTTCTTGGTCAGATCCAATTTGAACTGAGCTGTTTTGCCAACTCTTTCTCGTGGTGGCTGCTGAGCTCCAACAACGGCTTCCTGTTGGGACCCTAAAGAGCCCAAGCGGGCAGGCAAAGAGTAGCTGGGAGAGGAGGGGCGAGTAAAGGCTGGCGAGGCACCCCTCGGCGTGAGTGACATCAAATTGGCCACGCCCATCCAGCCGGTCTTTAGGCAGATCATATTAGCGGTCCACGGGATTTAAAATTATGAATTTAGTGGTCCCTGAGGTCCGAAAGGTTGGGGACCCCTGAACTAGAAGCCCTCTTAAGACCCCTTCCAACTCTTATTAGTTTTGTTATCTTACCTCAAACCGCTGTGAGTTCACTTTCTTTCCTTTCTTGTTCCAGGTGACTCGGGGTTTGGGGTCTCCCGTCGCTTGGCACACGAAGGACGCCACGCCTCCCGACACCCCAATCTGATCCACGGGATGCTTGATGAACTGTGGGGGGCCTGTGGCCACGGATGGGGGACGGGGGGAGGGGGAGAGAAACAAAAACAACGCAGACTTTAGATAAGTTGAAAGATTGGTTTAGCAGAGTCCCCTGCGTGTCATTTAATGGACTCCAGTAAACATGTAGTGGCGTGAAGCCTCCCCAACAACCTGTCCACGTCCTCGGGAGCCACAGGGTCAAACTCATCCCAAATGGACTCAACAAGACGTGTCTCCTCTCCCTCGCTTGGATCATCCCAATTTCGGTCCAGACCATCCCGGAGCTGAGCGATTTTATCGTATAGATAACCACTAAACTCCTCGGCACGTCCCTGCAACGGGTCATCCCGCACCTCCTGATGAAGGAGGGAGCGGGTCACCCGAAACAGGGTGGCCGGGCGGTTATCTGCCGACGCAATGAGGGTGGAGGCGTATGAGCGCCTCGCCTCCCTCATTGCCACTAGGTAGGTCCTAGAATAGGACCTAACTAGTGTCCGATCAGCTTCGGAACGGCTGGACCTCCAGGTGCTCTCTAGACGTCTTCTTCCGGGGTTCATCTCCCTCAGCCCCTCGGAGAACCAAGGGGCCAGACGAGATCTGCGCCGGGTCAGAGGTCGCAAAGGCACGACACGGTCCAAGGCCCCAGCCGCGGCCCGCTCCCAGGCCGCAACTAGTTCCTCAGTCGTGCCGTGGGCCAGATCCTCAGGGAATGGCCCGAGCTCCGTCAGGAACCTCTCAGGGTCCATCAGGCGCCTGGGATGGAACCACCGTATAGGTTCCGTCTCCCTGCGATGGTGGATGGCGGTTCGGAAGTCTAGTCGAAGGAGAAAATGATCGGACCATGACATCGGTTCTGTTACTAAATCATCTAGTTCCAGATCATTTAACCACTGTCCAGAGATATAAATCAGGTCCAGTGTGCCTCCCCCCATGTGCGTGGGGCCATCATTTACCCCAATCAGGTCCAAGGCCGTCATGGAAGCCTGGAACTCCCGAGCTGCAATCGATAGCAAGCCAGCCGATGGCAAGTTGAAATCCCCCATGACTATGAGTCTGGGGGTCTCAACCGCCACAGAGGCAAGTACCTCCAACAGCTCGGGCAGGGCTGTGGTCACGCAGCAAGGAGCCAGGTATGCGATCAACAAGCCCAACTGATTCCTATGGCCCCACCTCACATAGAGGGATTCACAATGGTGACTGCTTAGCTCCAACAACTACTTCCTGTTGGGGCCCTAAGGAGCCCAGGTGGGCAGGCGATGAGTGGCTGGGAGGGGAGGGGCGAGTAAAGGCTGGCGAGGCACCCCTCGACGTGAGTGACGTCAAATTGGCCACGCCCACCTAGCCACGCCCACCCAGCCGGTCTTTAGGCAGATCATATTAGTGGTCCGCGGGATTTAAAATTATGAATTTAGTGGTCCCTGAGGTCCGAAAGTTTGGGGACCCCTGTCTTAAGGAAACCAGCCAAGGTCTCATGGCTTTTCCAAGGTGCCTCAGCTGACCTCTCCTCCCGCTTTCTGAAGCAAAACGGGACTCTCGGGCTAAGGCTTAATAAATCTTCTAAAAATAAATGCGAATGTTAGATTAGAAACCGCAACCTGCAATAACAGCCAGCACGCCTTAATCACACTTCCCCCACACTGTAGCCTGCGAGAATAGAACTGTCTACGTGGCACGCTTCAAGAGCGTTCATCACGACACACCGAGCCACAGATGGTCCCTAGATTTCTCCAGAACTCATCTCTAGAGATTGTCAGTCATCCAGGTCAGGGGTCTCCAACCGTGTCAACTTTAAGACTTGTGGACTGCAACTCCCAGAGTACCTCAGCCAGCTTTGCTGGCTGAGGAACTCTGAGAGTTGAAGTTCACAAGTCTTAAAGTTGACACGGTTGGAGACCCCTGATCCAGGTTATCCCAAAGGTGCTTTTATCAAGAGGCCACTGGACTTTTCTGGGTTTTTTTTCTTTGAAGACGTTTCGCTTCTCCTCCAAGAAGCTTCTTCGGTTCTGACTAGATGGGGGAGGAGGGAATGGTAGGATTTGTACTCCTGGCAGACAGCTGGTCATTTGCATCCTTTTTAGAGAGTCATTGAGGCCATTTGGAGGTTTGTCTGTGTCCTCAGGATCACCTACAGGAACCATATCTACATCTACATCTATATCTATATCTCTATCTCTATCTCTATATCTCTATCTATATCTCTCTATCCCCTCTATCTATCTATCTATCTATCTATCTATCTATCTATCTATCTATCTATCTATCTATCTATCTATCTATCTATCTATCTATCTACCTACCTACCTACCTACCTACCTACCTATCTAGGTCTTTGGTTATTCGGGTTTTCTCCTGTGTAAAATTGGAAGTGTCTTGGTGACGTTTCGACGAAATCCCATTCGTCATCTTCAGGCTGGGTGTTTTCAGCTTCGTGCTTCTAGGAGCAATGTGTGATCGCAGCTGTTTCTTCCTTTTAACTGCTAGTGGGGGTTTGAACTGATTGGTTGGGAGCTTGGCTGTGTTCTGATTGGGTGGAGGTGTGTTCTGATTGGTTGGGGGTTTGGTTGGGGGTTTGGATGCTGCAATCACACATTTCTCCTAGAAGCACGAAGCTGTAAAACACCTAGCCTGAAGATGACGAATGGGACTTCGTCGAAACGTCGCCAAGACACTTCCAATTTTACGCGGGAGAAAACCCGAATAACCAAAGACCTACATATATGTGTGTGTGTGTGTGTGTGTGTTTGTGTGTGTGTGGTCTCACTCAGGCAGGTATAAAGAGTCTTTCTTAAGGCTTCCGAGTCTGATTTGGTATTCCGGCACCGGTTCTACCCAGGGGTGAAATCTAAAAATTTTCCCTACCATTTCTGTGGGCGTGGCTTAATTGGTGGGCGTGGCTTGGTGGTCAGATGACTGGGTGGGTGTGGCCAATAACAATAAATAATAAAAATAATGAACAAAGTATACAAAACAATAAAGTGATACCAAAAACCAACTTTCACACTTTACACACACACAACACAACACAACTGACTCATACACAATGTAAAAGCAGCTGTACCTCATCCAAAATGGCCCCTGCAACAAACAGGAACCTCACAGCCACAAAAAGCTCAAAAACCAACTTTCACACTTTACACACATACAACACAACACAACACAACACCTCTGGTGGCTCAGCAGACTAAGTCTGTTATTAACAGCAGCTGCTTGCAATTACTGCAGGTTCTAGTCCCACCAGGCCCAAGGTTGACTCAGCCTTCCATCCTTTATAAGGTAGGTAAAATGAGCACCCAGATTGTTGGGGGCAATAAGTTGACTTTGTATATAATATACAAATGGATGAAGACTATTGCTTAACACAATGTAAGCCGCCCTGAGTCTTCGGAGAAGGGCGGGATATAAATTCAAATTAAATTTGAATTTATTATTTATTATTTATTCAAGCGGGACAGGCTTAAAAGTTTTATTAAATTTTAATTGGGGTAATTTATATTTTAAGGTTTGTTAAATTGCTTTTAAATTCCGGCCACCTTGTAATATGTTTTGTTTTAATCTTGTTTTAATGTGTATATTGTGGATTTTTTATATGGCTGTACACTGACCTGAGTCCTTCGGGAGAAGGGCGGTATAAAAATCGAATAAAATAAATAAATAATTAAAAAAAAACCACAACTGACTCACACACAATATAAAAACAGCTGCACTTCACTCAAAATGGCCCCTGCAACAAGCAGGAACCTCACACTTTACACACAACACAACACAACTGACATACACACACACACACACACACACACACACACACACAGCCACATACAGCTTTGTGAGATTTTGTGTGTTTGGGTAGTTAGAGTGAAACACTACAGAAACATACCAAATCTCAGAAAGCTACACAAATATTTTATTTTATTTATTTATATTTTTTAGATCAGGGGTCTCCAACCTTAGTAACTTTAAGGTTTGTGGACTTCAACTCCCAGAGTTCCTCAGCCAGCAAAGCAGGCAGATTCAGTTGCTCACGAGGAGATGGATTTTAGGCAGGTATAGTCAGTTGCTAGCTGATGCAACCGATTACAGTAGCTGAAGTCAAGCATGGCTTTGCCAGCCCGAAAGGAGCAGTAATTATAGGTAAGTGAGGAGGAGGCATTGGGTGGGCATGGGTGGGGGCTCTTGTAACTGGGGGCTGTTAAAAAGTGATTTTAAAAGCCTGCGAGGATCAGGAAACTCCTCTGGGATCGCCAGAGGAAAAAAAGATTTTAAAAGCTCCTCTGACGATCTCAGCTGAAGTTCCCTCATAGCAGCCCAGAACCTCTTAAAATAATTGTTTTTAACATGTAGAAAACATGTTTTTTAAGGTTCTGGTGATGAGGAACTCAGCTGGGATCCCCAGAGGAGCCTTTTAAAACCTTTTGTTTTTACAACCTCTTCGGCCAAGGGGTTGTTTTTTAAAAAAAAGAGTTTAAAGGCTCTGACGATCTCAGCTGAGCCGCAGGATCCTTTTTTTTTTTTTAACTTTTAAAGGCACGTTTTCAGCTGAAGAAAAGATGCTTTTAAAAGTAAAAAAAAACACCAAACCTCTGATGATGGTTTGGCTCAGCAGAGGCGGGGCGGGGGAGCAGGGATTTTTGCTACCGGTTCTCCAAACCATCAGCCGCCATCACTACCGGATCGGGCGAGCTGGTCTGAACCGGGAGCATTTCACCCCTGGTTCCAACCCAATGGCTAGTCAAATCAACGGGAGATTCTCAGTCATCCAGGTCAAGATTGTTCCAGAGGTGCCTTTTTCCAGAAGCAACTGGACTTCCTTTCGTTTTCTTTGAATAAGAAGCTTCTTCCGCTCGGACTGGATGGTGGGGAAATGGAAGGATTGATACTCCTTGCAGACGGCTGGTCATTTGCATCCTTTGAGAGGGTAGCTGAGGCCACTTGGAGGTTTAATCTGCACCCTCAGGGTCACCCGAGTGGCGCAAATGGGTGTGGAGCCGCCTTGGAACTGCCGAAAGGACTATGCTGTGGACCTGTGCCTTCTTCAACCAACCCCTTGAAGAGCACCCAGAGGCTCCAACTGATCCAGAATGCAGCTGCGCGGGGGATAGAGGGAGCGTCTCGTAGCTCCCATATAACACCTCTCCTGCGCAGGCTGCACTGGTTACCGGTGGTCTTCCGGGTGCAATTCAAGGTGTTGGTTCTCTCCTTTAAAGCGCTCCATGGCTTGGGACCGGGTTACTTACGGGACCGCCTGCTGCCACCAATAGCCTCCTATCGACCTGTGCGCTCCCATAGGGAGGGTCTCCTCAGGGTGCCATCAGCCAAACAATGCCGACTGGCGGCTCCCAGGGGGAGAGCCTTCTCTGTGGGGGCACCTGCCCTCTGGAATGAGCTACCTCTGGGGCTACGCCTTCTTCCATGACCTCCGGGCCTTTAAGCGCGAGCTTAAGACTTTCTTCTTCCATCATGCAGGGTTGGCCTAATCGCAATTTTAACATGGATGGTTTTATTAGGGTTTATTTTATAATTTTATTAAGTTTTTAAAATTATTGGGCCAATTTTGAATTAGATTTTTAATAATGTTTTTAAATGTTTGTTTCTGTGCGATTTTGGCTGTAAACCGCCCTGAGTCTTCGGAGAAGGGCGGTATAGAAATGTGATAAATAAATAAATAAATAAATAAACGGTTGTAAGACCAGGACTGCCTGTGATTGGAATAACAGCTCAGATGCCTTGCCGACATGGGTGTTTCTTAACGGCAGCAATTTAAGAGGAGAGGAGGGGAAAGGGAAGGAAGGAAGGAAGGAAAGAAGGCAGAAAGGAAGGAAGGAAGGAAGGAAGGAAGGAAGGAAGGAAGGAAGGAAGGAAGGAAGGAAAAAGGAGGAGAAGGAGAAGGAGAAGCAGGGGAGGGGAGAAGGAAGGAAAAGTAGGGGAGGGAGGAAGGAAGGAAATAGAAAAGGATGAAGGAAGAAAGGGAGAAAGAGGGAGGGAGGGAGGAGGAGAGGAAAAAAGGAAGGAAATAGGGAAGGAAGGAAGGAATAGGAGAAGAAGGAGAAACGGAGGAAGGAAGGAAAGAAGAGAGAGAGAGGAGGAAGGAAGGAAGAAGGAAGAAGGGAGGAAGAAGGAGGAGGAGAGGAAAAAGGAAGGAAATAGGAAGGAAGGAAGGAAAAAGGAGGAGAAGCAGGAGGAAGGAAGAAAGAGAGAAAGAGGAGGAGGAAGGAAGAACGAAGAAAGAGGGAGGGAGGAAGGAGAAGAAGGGGAGGAAAAAGGAAGGAAGGAAGGAAGGAAGGAAAAGGAGGGGAGGGGGGAAGAGAAGGAGGAAGGAAGGAAGGAGGAGGAGAAGCAGGGGAGGGAGGGAGGGAGAGAGAGAAAGGGAGGGAAGAAGGAAAGAAGGAAAGAAGGAAGGAAGGAGAAGGAGGGGAGGGAGAAGGGAAGGAAATAGAAAAGGATGAAGGAAGGAAGAGAGAAAGAGGGAAGAAGGGAGGAAGGAGGAGAGGAAAAAAGGAAGGAAATAGGGAGGGAAGGAAGGAAGGGAGGAAGAAAGGAAGGACAAATGAAAAAGGGGGAAAGCCCCCAAATTTCTGGGGCTAAGCAAGGTGGTTGTTGGTAATGTCCACTAGACTGGGTTCAGCTTGAAGAGCAGAGTTTCTAGTCCTCATTGTGTGCTCCGAGGCATAAAACCCAGGTTTCTGCAGCAAGCGGCGAGCTAGAATCGGTTCCCTCCCGTCCTCGTGGGCCACCAAACAAACGTCCCCCATCCTATTTTTCTGGACCCCGCGAGCCTCTTTGCCTCCCTCCCAGCCTGCCTTAACACCCCCCCACCCCGCCACCCCGGGGCCAAAAAGCGCAGAATCCCAACCGTTTGGTCCAGCCAATTTGCAAGGGCCGCTTTTGCTGCAGCCAGGCTGTTTTTTTCGAGAGGCCGAGAAGGGACGTCGGCGGTGGGAAGAAGGGGCCAATTTATTTCACGGTCCCCCTTTTTTGAAAACGGCCACAAGCGTTCTTCGCGCTAATTCAGAGGCCCCTCCGAAGAGACCGTGCATTGTCCCAGAGATTTTTTTTCATTCCTTTTTAGCTCCTGGAGGCGACAAGAGGGGCACCCAGCTGCCCGCGCCCTGCTTGAAAGAATAAATTGTTTGCCGTGCCCGCCAGCGCTCTTTTGCAGGCAGGAGAGGCGGCTTCGGCGCATGGAGGCACCCCCGCATTGTGCATTGTCCACTTCTCATTCGGGCAGAGCGGTTTGGAGGGGAGCGTGAGGACAGGAACCGAGATGCTGCCTGGCGGTCAATGATGCCTTGGCTGGCCAAACAGAAGCTGCTCTGATTTTTATTTTGGTGTGGTTTTTTTTTTCTTTCTTTTCCCCAAGGGCCCTTTCTCCATCTTTAGTCTCGCTGGGTCTTCTTTGTTGTTTTCAGAAAATAGCATTTTGCTTTTGCTGAAGGAAGCCTGGGAACGATTTCTTCTTCTCTTCTTTCTCTCCCACTCCTCCTTTCTCACCCTCTCTCCTTCCTTCCTTCCTTCCCTTCTTTCCTGTCTCCCTTTGTCCTTCCTTCCCTTTTCCCCCTCTTCTTTTTCTTCTTTCTGTCCTTCCTTCCTTCCTGTCCCTCTCTTCTTCCTTCCTTCCTCCCTTTCTTTCCTTCCTGTCTTCTCCCTCTTTTTTCTTCCTTCTTTCCTTCCTTTCTTTCCTGTCTCCCTTTTTCCTTCCTTCCTTCCCTTTTCCCCCTCTTCTTTTTCTTCTTTCCTTCCTTCCTGTCCCCCTCTTCTTCCTTCCTTCCTCCCTTTTTCTTTCTTTCCTTCCTGCCTTCTCTCTCTTTTTCCTTCCTTCTTTCCTTCCTTTCTTTCCTGTCTCCCTTTTTCCTTCCTGGCCTCCATTCTTCCATTCTTCCTTCCTTCTCTCCTCTTCTTTCTCTCCCACTCCTCCTTTCTCACCCTCTCTCCTTCCTTCCTTCCTTCCCTTCTTTCCTGTCTCCCTTTGTCCTTCCTTCCCTTTTCCCCCTCTTCTTTTTCTTCTTTCTGTCCTTCCTTCCTTCCTGTCCCTCTCTTCTTCCTTCCTTCCTCCCTTCTTCCTTCCTGTCTTCTCCTCTTTTTCTTCCTTCTTTCCTTCCTTTCTTTCCTGTCTCCTTTTCCTTCCTTCCTTCCTTTTCCCCTCTTCTTTTCTTCTTTCCTTCCTTCCTGTCCCCCTTCTTCCTTCCTTCCTCCTTTCTTCTTCCTTCCTGCCTTCTCTCTCTTCCTTCCTTCTTTCCTTCCTTTCTTTCCTGTCTCCCTTTTTCCTTCCTGGCCTCCATTCTTCCATTCTTCCTTCCTTCTCTCCTCTTCTTTTCCTTCATTTCTTCCTGTCCTTCCTCTTTATCTTCCTTCCTTCCCTTCTTTCCTGTCTTCCTTTTCCTTCCTTCCTTTCCTCCTTTTTCTTCCTTCCTTCCTGTCCCCCTCTCCTTCCTTCCTTCCTCCCTCCCTCCCTCCCTTCCCTCCTCCCCCCCTCCTTCCTTCCTTCTCCCTCCTCCCTCCCTCCCTCCCTCCCTCCTTCCTCCCTCCCTCCTTCCTTCCTTCCTTCCTTCCTAGCTAACCATCCATTAAGACTCCAGCCTGTGACTCTGATGTGTTAAAACCCACAAGAAGAAAGAACTCAAAGCAAGCAGGATGTTTGCAGAGAAACCTTATTTGCCAACTTTTGCAAACCCCCTAACAGCCCCTTCCCCACATTCCCCCTGGGCAAAAAGCCAGGTTTCCAGACACTCTTAACCACCACCTCCTCTGCCACACTCACCTCCTATCACTGGGTCCATTTACCTTCTAAAGGTAAAGGTTCCCCTCGCACAAACGTGCTACCCGTTCCCGACTCTAGGGGGGCGGTGCTCATCTCCGTTTCAAAGCCGAAGAGCCAGCGCTGTCCGAAGACGTCTCCATGGTCATGTGGCCGGCATGACTCAACGCCAAAGGCGCACGGAACGCTGTTACCTTCCCACCAAAGGTGGTCCCTATTTTTTCTACTTGTGTTTTTTACCTGCTTTCGAACTGCTAGGTTGGCAGAAGCTGGGACAAGTCACGGGAGCTCACCCCGTTACATGGCGTTAGGGATTCGAACCGCTTCCACCTTCCCTTCTGTTCTACATACCTTCTACCTTCTACTTCCCCTCAAAGAGATCCAAAGCAGGGAAGCGGAAGCTCTCTTCCAGCCTTCCCCTCTTCACCCCGCCTTAAAGCCGGCCATCATTTCAAGGCCTTTTGTGACAAAAGGCAGATCTTGCCTCCATGACAGCCCATCTTCAAGACCTAAAAATCTCACTTTCTGGAGTTTTCCCTTTCATCCTCCGCGTTTGCGCATGCATAGAGGTTCCCACACAATCACCTCTGGTCTCTTTTGTCTCCTCGTAGGAGGGAGAGTCGTGTTAAATTCAGGTCGCCCGAATACGCGGAGGTGGCTCTTAGCACCTTTTCCCGATGAACAATTTGACGAAAAAGCAGATATTTCCCCCCCCCCCCTCCGGTTACTTCACGAAACCAACTTGTCAAGCCCCAAATCTCTTTTCTTTGCCATCTGCCTGCAGATCCTCCTCGACTTTCTGACAGTTAGAACAATTAATCAGTGGAACGACTTGCCTGCAGAAGTTGTAAATGCTCCAACACTGGAAATTTTTAAGAAAATGTTGGATAACCATCTGACTGAGATGGTGTAGGGTTTCCTGCCTGGGCAGGGGGTTGGACTAGAAGGCCTCCAAGGTCCCTTCCAACTCTGTTGTTATGTTATGTTATGACTTACGACCAGTGGTTGTTCGAAATGACAACGGCGCAAAAAAATAAACAAATAACGTGACTGACCGCGGTTCCTCGCACTTACAACCGTTTCAGCATCTTTCATCCGTCGCAGGATGAAAAGGCTGGAGCTCGGCAACTGGCGATGTACAGGGGATCCTCGATTTATAACCATTCACTGAGGGACCGTTCGAAGTTAGAATGGGACTTGGGGCCGTTTTTCACACTTTACGACCGTTGCAGCGTCCCCATGGCAACGTGATGTAAATTCAGATACTTGGCTCAATTGACTCGCATTTATGACGGCTGCACTGTCCCAAAGTCACTTGATCCCCCTTTTGCGACCTTCAGACGAGCAAAGCCAATGGGGAAGAGCCAGA
Organism: Ahaetulla prasina; assembly: GCF_028640845.1. Classification (NCBI taxonomy): domain Eukaryota; kingdom Metazoa; phylum Chordata; class Lepidosauria; order Squamata; family Colubridae; genus Ahaetulla; species Ahaetulla prasina. The sequence continues at coordinate 371,406,971 of NC_080539.1, read as the reverse complement.
TTCACTTAACAACCGTGTTACTAGCTTAAAAACCGCAGTGGTTTAGCAAAAAGATGTATAATTGGGCATGACTCACATAACAACCACCTCGCATCCCAGCTGTGGTTGTAAGCTGCGGTTTTTTCAGCCCTCTCTTTCCTTCCTCTCTCTTTCTCTCTTTCCTTCCTCCCTCCCTCGCCTCTTCCTTTCTTCCTCCCTCTTTCCTTCCTCCCTCCCTCACTCCTCCTTCCTTCCTCTCTCCCTCTTTCCTTCCTCTCTCTTTCCCTCCCTCTTTCCTTCCTTCCTCCCTGCCCCCTCCTTCCTTCCTCCCTCACCCTCCTTCCTTCCTTCCTTCTTCTCTCTCTCCCTCCCTCTTTCCTTCCTTCCTTCTTCTTTCCCTCCCTCTTTCCTTCCTTCCTTCCTTCCTCACCCTCCTCCTCCCTCCTTCCTCTCTTTCCTTCCTTCCTCTCCCTCCCTCTTTCCTTCCTCTCTCTTTCTCTCTCTTTCCTTCCTCCCTCCCTCCCCTCTTCCTTCCTTCCTTCCTTCCTTTCTTCCTCCCTCTTTCCTTCCTCTCTCTCTCCCTCCCTCTTTCCTTCCTTCCTCCCTGCCCCCTCCTTCCTTCCTCCCTCACCCCTCCTTCCTTCCTTCTTCTCTCTCTCACTCCCTCTTTCCTTCCTCTCTCTCTCTCTCTCCCTCCCTCCCTCTTTCCTTCCTTCCTTCCTCCCTCCCCCCTCCTTCCTTCGTTTCACAGCAAGTTGAGTAAACAGAACAATTAAACAGAGATCTGTCATCCAATAAACGAAAATTTTATATCTTCGACTTACGACCAAAATTCAACCCAAAATTTCCATCGGTAAACAAGGCAGGGTTCAGTGAATTTTGCTCCAGTTGATGACCTTTCTTGCCAAAGTTGTTAAATGAATCACTGCAGTTGTTAAGTTACGACCACGGTCATTCAGTGGATCTTGGTTCCCCATTGACTCTGCTTGCCAGAAAAGGTGATCACCTGACCCCAGGATGCGGCAATCGTCATAAATAGGAGTCAGTTACCAAAGGGTCTCAATTTTGACCACGTGACCAAGGGGATGTGCAACGGTCGTAAGTGTGAAATCTGGTCGTAAGTCGCTTTTTTCAGTGCCGTTGTAACTTGGAACTAAATGAACGGTCGTTAAGTCGAGGACTGTCCTTGAAAGCAAAAGGAAACGAAAAAAAGGAAAAGAATTGGGGAAGGAGGAGAAATTTAGATGGGGTCTTTCAACCTTTCCCATTTTCAGATGCGTGGACTTCAACTCCCAGAATTCCCCAGCCGATAGGATTTTCCCAGCTTTCTTGGCTGGGGAATTCTGGGAGTTGAAGTCCACACACCTGGAAATCGCCACAGGTGGGGAAAAACTCTGTTTTAATCATTTATAACTAGCCTTGCAAATGGATTGCCTGCGTTTGTATATAATTGGAATGAAAACAAGGAGTTTTTTCATTAAAAGTTTGGATATGCTGGCCTTCAGCAAAGCTTTTCAAGTCGGTTACGCAAACCAGATCCAACATAACTAACCAAGATAATAGATCACTTTTTTCAATGCCGTTGTAACTTGGAACGGTCACGAAACAAACGGTCGTAAGTCGAGAACTACCCGTAGTTTCTGTTGTGGTCCGTCAGCAGCCTGTGGAGCTGGCAACGGAGTCGGAGAGCGATGAGGCTGAGGTGAGGCCAGGGCCATCGGGAAGTGAGGTGCGGACTCCAGAGCCTCCAGAGACTGATAGTAGTGAGGCAGAGGAACAGGAGGAGCCTGTTCCTAATGCACGCATGAGAAGAGCTGCCAGGAGGCAATAGCAGCTCAAGCAGAGAGGACAACTCGGGAGTAAGGCCAAGAGATGATTGGCCCCTTCCATAAGGCTTAAAACAGACAGCAATGGCGTTTGGGCTCTTTGCTGGAAAACAACGTTGTAGCTGCATCTTCTGCTTCATCTTCTGCTTCGTCTACGTCTTTGTTTTTGCGGCTTCTGGACGCTTACCAGGAAGGGCCTTTGGCAGATTGGCTAATTGGACTAAGGTTTGTGAGATAACGGAGGAAGTTGTGTTGGGAGGCATTTGTTTTACTTTGAGTTGAACGATGCTGGGAATGAAGTAATTCCCAGCTGTTCAAATAAAGTTTGTTTTTCCATGGACTAAGTTTATTACTACCTACTTGGGCCTGGGTCACAACAGTTTCTTCTTTTTAGAAACTCTCCCTTATCCATCCTGCAGCTGAAAGGGCCTACTAACACGTCCTGCTCCCCCTCCCACTCTTTCCTTCCCAAGCCCTGGGTTCTAATCTCGCTATTTAGAGCCACATTCCCCGTGCCTTCAGCCCTAAACCAATCAGCTTCTTCCTCTCTGTGTCTCCCGCACACTCTGCACATGTTCAAGGGGCTCTTGTCCTCTTCCTGGGAGGACAAGAGCCCTTTGAACATGTGCGGAGTGTCTTCGGCGCTATTGCCTCCAGATGCCAAGCGAGGGGAGGACGGACCGGAAACACATGCCCGCAAGCTCCAGTTTTGCCAACTTGGGAGTGGGTGCCGTGTTCGAGACTTACTTTCGGTGGCACAGCCGGTCATCAGCCAGGAGAGCAGGCTGGCAACGGGGATGACCAGACACACTGGAGAGATGGGATTCATGCTGAGGGCCGGGCAGGGGACTCCGACCTCGGCTGGGCCGCCTGCCCACCTCACCGGGGTTCACAGGTCGTCTGGAACCGGGTCAGAACCTGCAGCAGAGAGAAAGGAAGCGGTATGTGAGTCGGAGGGTCTTGTGAATGGAGCAAAAAAAAGGAGGAGAAGGTGTGTTAGAAACCCGCAACGTCGGACGGCCAGGCCTTTCCAGAATCTTTCCAGCCCTCCTGCCTTCTCTCCTTCCTCTTTCCGTCCGTCTCTCTTTCCTTTTTATCTTTCTTCTTTCTCCCACCCTCGCTCCTTTCTTTTTCCTCTCTTTCCATCCTTCCTTTTTTATCTTTCTTTCGTCTTCCTAAACCTTCCTTTTCTTCCTTGCTTTCTCTCCTTCTCCTCCAGCCTTCCCTCCTTCCTTTTTTCCCTCCTTTCCCTCCTTTCCTTCCTCCCTCTCTTTCCTTTTTATCTCTCTCCCGCCTTCCTTCTGCCTTCCTCCCCTTTCTTTCTTTCTTTTCTTCCTCCCTCCATTTCTTCCTCTCCTCTTCTCCTTCCTTCCTTCCTTCCCTCTTTACCACTTCCTCTTCTTCATCCTCTTCCTTCCTTCCTAGTGGCTTGGCTCTTTCTCTCCTCCCCCCCCTTCCTTCCTTTCTTCCTCCTTCCTCTCCTTTCCTTCCTCCATCTTTCATTTTATTTATCTCCTGCCTTCCTTCCGCCTTCCTCCCTTCCTTCTTTGTCTTCCTTTTCTCTTCCTCCTTTTTCTCATTTTCTCCTTCTCTTCATCCTTCCTTCCTTTTCCTTTCCTCTCTCTTCCTCTTCTTCATCCTCTTTGTTCCTTCCTAGTTTCTTGCCTCTTTCTCTCCTCCTTCCCTCCCTCTTCCTTCCTATTCCCCTTCCTTTCTTCCTCTCCTTTCCTTCCTCCCTCCCTTTCTTTTTTTCTTTCTTTACCTTTCTTTCCTCCTTCTCTCCCTCTTCTTTCCAATTATCCTTCCTTTCTTCCTCTCCTTTCCTTCCTTCCTTTCTTTTTATCTTTCTTTACCTTTCTTTCCTCCTTCTCTCCTTCTTTCTTCCCTCTTCCTTCCTATTCTCCTTCCTTTCTTCCTCTCCTATCATTCCTCCCTCCCTCTCTTTTATCTTTCTTTACCTCTCCTTCTCTCCTTCTTTCTTCCCTCTTCCTTCCTATTCTCCTGCCTTTCTTCCTCCCTCCCTCCCTCCCTCCCTCCCTTCCTTCCTCCCTCTCTTTCTTTTTATCTTTCTTTACCTTTCTTTCCTCCCCTCTATCTCACAATGTCTCTGGACAGCATAACAGTTCAACACTGTCCCAGATCAAAAACAGCCAAGTCGCTACCCCATATTCAACCCCATTTCCTAGCAATCTCCTCGCCCCACACCCAGCCCCACGGCTCAAGTTCTTTGCCTCCCCATTAGTGGGGCCAGAGAGAAGCATACACACACTCCCCTCCAACCTTTGATCCAATCTGGGCTGTTAAAGAAAGAAACCAATCAAGACATGCTCAGAGACACCCTGATCGATCTTTCTACACACATTCTCCCCATATCGAAGCTGTCTTTTGAGTTTGGGGGGAGGTCAGGATGGGGCAGAGAAGCCAAAAGAGAACAACAAAGAGGGCCAGGCTTTGGGGCACAGTCTTCACCTCCCACCCCCCAAATCCCCGCTTCAATCTATGCATTTAGCTAAGATTATTCCCTATTTTTCCCCCCACCTTTGAGAAAACATCCCAAAAGAGCTCAACATCCCAGCTCCGAAATTGCTAATTTAATTCTTTCTCGCCTCAGCATATTGCCATCCCTTTTCAACCCAACACAACCCAACACAACCCAACCCAACACAACACCACTTCTTTGTTGAATGCCTCCATTGATACATGCCTCTCGGCCTGGCTAACAATCGTGAAAACACAGCAAAAAACCAAAAACAAAACAGAAATGCAAAAAACATACGATCAAAACAAACTTAACAGAAAGTTAACAGAATAATAGCTGGAAGGGATCTTATATATATATACACACATTTTTGCATACGGTAGTCAGTTTTTCCAAACAGCACAGCTGGCTTAGAGTGTCTGGACTCATTTTTTCCAAATATAAACCAAATCTGCCACATCTGTAGCATTCTCTCAGAAGTGGCTTTCCACCCCAATATCGGCTGCTTGGACTTCTTTCTGGCACCCAAAGCCCGCCAGCAAAACGTTGGCATTAAAAAACAGATGTTTTAATCCAGCTGCATCTGCTTTGAAGGAGATTTTTCTGAGCCGTAGATTCCTATAGTTTTTTTTTTTTTAAACATAGATAGACCTGGACTTAACAACTATTTGTTTGAAGTTACGACGGCACGACGGGGAAAAAAAGTGATCTACAAAAGGGAGTTGCTTTTAGCGAAATGGGAATGAAATAATATAATATATAATATAATATATATATAATTATATAATATAATGATTTTTAAGAAAATGTTGGATAACCATCTGACTGAGATGGTGTAGGGTTCCTGCCTGGGCAGGGGGTTGGACTAGAAGGCCTCCAAGGTCCCTTCCAACTCTGTTGTTATGTTATGTTATGATAAAAAAATATAAAATGGGGTAAATCAATAAAATCGTAAATTAAAATAAAATATAAATATATTGAATGTGGCAGTAGCTGAGAACTGGAGAAGATCACAAAATGCAAGAATAGAATAGAATAGAATAGAATAGAATAGAATAGAATAGAATAGAATAGAATAGAATAGAACAGAATAGAATTTTTTATTGGCCAAGTGTGATTGGACACACAAGGAATTTGTCTTGGTGCAGATGCTCTCAGTGTACATAAAAGAAAAGATAAAAGGAAAAAAAAAGATTAAAAAAAAGTGTACATAAAAGAAAAGATTAAAGAAAAGATAAAAAGGATGTGAAAATAGAAATAGGACGACTGTGATAAAAGAAAGCAAAGATAGGACCAAGAGTGATAGGCACCTTGGGACAATCCCAAAACTTCTGGAGCATCATTTGAACTCCATCCCATGACGCTGGGGACACTGCAGCCATCGTAAATATGAGTTCATTGCCAAGCGTCCGGATTTTTATCATATGGCCAACGGGGGTGCTACAACGGGCATAAAATGTGAAAAAGGGTCAAAACTCACTCGTTTCAATGCCTTTGCAACTTCACCAAATAGTCACTAAAACAGGGGTCTCCAACCTTGGCAACTTTAAGCCTGGAGGACTTCAATTCCCAGAATTCTCCAGCCAGCAAAGCTTTGCTGGCTGGAGAATTCTGGGAGTTGAAGCCCTCCAGGCTTAAAGTTGCCAAGGTTGGAGACCTCTGTACTAAATGAACTGTTGTAAGTCGAGAACTACCTGCAAAATAATAATAAATAAAACTAAATTAAATAAATAAAACTAAAACTTAAAGCTAAAAACTAATAAATAAAACTAAATAAAACTAAATATGAAGTACAGTTGCAGGAACTCGGTATGCCTAGTTTAATGAAAAGAAGGACTAGGGGAGACACGATAGCAGCCTTCCAATATCTCAGGGGTTGCCACAAAGAAGAGGGAGTCAAACTATTCTCCAAAGCACCTGAGGGTAGAACAAGAAGCAACGGGTGGAAACTAATCAAGGAGAGAATCAACTTAGAACTAAGGAGAAATTTCCTGACAGTTAGAACCAATTAATAATGGGCCTCTGGTGGCTCAGACTGCTAAGACAGTCTGTTATTAACACAGCTGCTTGCAATTACTGCAAGTTAAAGTCCCACCAGGCCCAAGGTTGACTCAGCCTTCCATCCTTTATAAGGTAGGTAAAATGAGGACCCAGATTGTTGGGGGCAATAAGTTGACTTTGTATATAATATACAAATGGATGAAGACTATTGCTTAACATAGTGTAAGCCGCCCTGAGTCTTCGGAGAAGGGCGGGATATAAATGCAAAAAATAATAAAAAATAAAAATAAAAAAAAAATAAGTGGAACAACTTGCCTGCAGAAGTTGTGGATGCTCCAACACTGGAAATTTTTAAGAAAATGTTGGATAACCATTTGTCTGAAGGGGTGTAGGGTTTCCTGCCTGGGCAGGGGGTTGGACTAGAAGGCCTCCAAGGTCCCTTCCAACTGTGATATTATTATTATTATAAATTAAAAATTAAAATAAATAATAAATAAAATGAATAAAAATAAAAAACAAAACAAAACGATGGATCCTGCGGCTCAGCCACAGAATCGGGCCCAAACTCCTTCCCTCAGCCTCAGTTTTCTCATTGTCTTTACTCACTTAGCAAGTCCTGCCAAGACCACCCTAAGCGGCCATCCTTGGTCCACCTAATTACTCAACCTCTGGGCCTCTGGTGACTCAGGCTGCTAAGACAGTCTGTTATTAACAGCAGCTGCTTGCAATTACTACAGGTTCAAGCCCTACCAGGCCCAAGGTTGACTCAGCCTTCCATCTTTTATAAGGTAGGTAAAACGAGGACCCAGATTGTTGGGGGCAATAAAAGTTGACTTTGTATATAATATACAAATAGAATGAAGACTATTGCTAACATAGTGTAAGCCGCCCTGAGTCTTCGGAGAAGGGCGGGATATAAATGCAAATAAAAAAAACACCATTTTAGGACTGTTTTATCATCGAAACTTTTTGCTCACGATCCTGTTACCACCGCATGCAATGCAGCCCTCCCTAAACAGGTGATCGTCTCGGATTGTCGCTCCACAGAATCGGTCACCGAAGATACCGAAAAACGGACAACTCCATCAGGGCCCAAAAGGTCCAGAAAGAGAGGAAAACCTCACTCAACTGACTAAAATTAGCTGAAAAATAAGCGTACTTTCATAAAATGACACCGGACCAGCAGCCTGGCAAAAGAATGACCACGAATAGAGCAAGCAACGCAATTCCTTGTGGTAAAAAAAAAAAATGCACAATTTCCACCAATTCAACAACACGTCGGTCCAAAATTCCTGTTGCTCAGCGAAACACTTCAGTGAGTTTTGTCCCGTTTTACGACCTCTCTTGCCACCGTTGTTAAGGGAATCACTGCAGTTGTTAAGTTAGCCACACGGTCGTTAAGTGAATCCAGCTTCCCCATTGACGTTACTTGTCGGAAGGTCGCAAAAGGGGATCATGTGACCCCAGGGCACCGCAACCGTCTTAAATACGAGTCAGTGGCCAAGCATCTGAATTTTGATCACGTGATCATGAGGTTGCTTCGACCGTCGTTAAGTGTGAAAATGGGCCCTAGGCCACTTTTTTCCTGTGTCATCGTAACTCTGAACAGTCACTAAACGAAAGGTTGCAAATTGAGGACTACCCGCATTAAACAGGATTTATTTAAACATGTTTATTATCTCAATTGCAAATGAAATCCAAACCAACCATCAACTGGCCAGGCCAAAATGTTGGAAAAAACACAGCCAAATCGGAAGACTGAAATAATGCAGTCGGAGGAACCTAAGAGATCATCTAGACAAGCCTCCAGATTCTGGCATCTACTTTTTTTCCAACCTTAATGGAACTTGGCTCATTTTCAAGTCCTCCTACTTTGCTTCTTCATCGGGGTTGCCGGGAAATAAATATAAATATGTGTGTGTGTGTGTGTGTGTGTGTGTGTTTTCTGAGGTTTTCGCGGGTGTTTGTATGTAGGTCTTTGGTTATTCGGGTTTTCTCCCGCGTAAAATTGGAAGTGTCTTGGCGACGTTTCGACGAAGTCTCATTCGTCATCTTCAGGCTTCAGCTTCGTGCTTCTGGGAGCAATGTGTGATTGCAGCTGTTTCTTCCTTTTTAACTGCTAGTGGGGGTTTGAACTGATTGGGTGGGAGCTTGGCTGTGCTCTGATTGGATGGGGGTTTTTTTGTGCTCTGATTGGCTGGGGGTGTGTCCTGTTTGGGTGGGGGCTTGGTTGTGCTCAGATTAGTCTGAGTTGCAGGGGGATTTGAGCTGGTGAGCTGCATAGCTGTTGTTTGGCTTTGTGGTCGTGCTACATCTTCATAGTGGGTGTCAGTCTGCTGCATGTATGGATTGGAGGGGTTTGAAATGGCTAATGTTGCAGCTGCGGTCTGGCTTCTGGTCCTTGGTCGTGCTTCCTGATCAGTGTGGGTTTGGGTCTGCTTTCTGGGTGGATGTGTGGTGGTGACATCCTGTGTGGACCTCGTGAGTGTGGGTCTGGTGTCATTCCTCATGTTAGGGACTCGTTTGTCAATAAGGGCGGGTTTCCAAATGGCTGGTAGGTGGGAACAAACGAGATGATACCTCCGCCAAGACACTTCCAATTTTACGCGGGAGAAAACCTGAATAACCAAAGACCTACCTACCTACCTACATACCTACCTACATACATACATATATATATATATATCCAGTTCTAAAATGAGGAAAAGTTTGAACCCCACAAACACACCCACTAAAATGATTCAACACGCAGGTCATATTTGAAAGAGGCGGCAAAGGAGGCGAGAACAGAATGGAGAAGGGTTCGATACACCAAGTTTCTTGACAACTCAGGTGTAAGATTAAAAAATATATATAAAATACATGTCTGCTTTTAGAAAGGAGCATCTGTGGGCAGGCAATTCTAAGTCCCTTCTTTGTTCAATTTTGATCGAAACAGGCGATGTGCCAAGACTTTAGCATCAAACAGAAGCAAAATCTCTCTCTTTCCCTCTCCCTCCCTCCCTCCCTCCCTTCCTCTTCCTCCCTCTCTCCTCCTTCCTCCTCCCCTCTCTTCCTCTCCCTGCCTCCCTCTCTCCTTCCCTCTGTAAAAGTTTGTAAAATCAAACACAACTCCTTCCCTCCCTCTCTCCCTCCCTCCCTTTCCCTCCTCCTCTCTCTCCCTTCCTTCCTCTCTCCCTCCCTTCCTTCGTCAAAGTTTGTAAAATCGAACACAACTCCTTCCCTCCCTCCCTCCCCCTCCCTTTCTCTCTCCCTCCTTCTCTCACTCCCTCCCTTCCTTCCTCTCTCTCTCTCTCTCTCTCTCCCTTTGTCAAAGTTCGGAAAACTGAACACAACTCAACGCCTTGCTTGTCAATGGCCGTTTCCCTCCCGATGTTTGGTCGTAAGCCGAGGACTACCGGGTTTAAGCAAACGAACGGCGGGGGAGGGAGAATTCCACCTTCTCTCCCTTCGGCATCCATCAGGCTGTTTGCAGGCTGTCAAGTTTCCAGACAGGAACCTGATCCTTTCTCTGAAGGGTAATTTTGATGTATCCGAAGGAAAGAGAGAGAGAGAGAGACCAAGAATGACCGCCTGGCGATGCGTGTCCAGCCATCCTTCAACACAATTCCTTTATCTGACACGAGCCTTTACGGTTACATTAAAGATTGGATGGCGGAAATAGAGGCTATGTTTCGAATACATTCTACCAACATAGAATTGGACCTCTTTCGGCTTTGGGTCACAGAGAATGTTTCTGCGGTCGTTAAACGAAGCCAGAAGCAAATCCCTGGGATTAGCTGAGCCTCTGTGACATCACAGGAGGATCTACTCTTCAGCTCCCAGAATTCCCTAGCCTGGAAAGCTGATCAGAAAATGGGATGTGGGATAATTGGAAAACATAAGTTTGCCCGGCTCCTCCCTCCTTCCCTCCCTCCCTCCCTCCCTTCCCCATCCATCCATCCATCCATCCATCTCTACATCTCTCTCTATATCTATCTATATGTATGTGTTTATGTGTCTGTCTGTCTGTCTATCATCTATCTATCTATCTATCTATCTATCTATCTATCTATCTATCTATCTATCTATCTATGTGTCTATGTCTGTCTGTCTATATTTTCTATTATCTATCTATCTATCTATCTATCTATCTATCTATCTATCTATCTCTATGTACGTTGTCTATGTCTGTTTATCTTCTGTCTATTACCTATCTATCTATACATCTATTTATCTCTGTATATCTATCTCTATATGCCTGTCTGTTTGTCTGTCTATCTCTTCCATCAATCTATCAAACTCTTATCTATCTATCTATCTATCTATCTATCTATCTATCTATCTATCTATCTATCTATCTATCTATCTATCTATTTTTCTATCTAATCATCTATCTATCTATCTATCATCTATATCTATCTATCTATCTATCTATCTATCATCTATATCTATCTATACCTATCTATCTATCTATCTATCTATCTATATCTATCTATCTATCTATCTATCTAATCTATCTATCTAATCTATCTATCTATTTTTCTATCTAATCATCTATCTATCTATCTATCTATCTATCTATCTATCTATCTATCTATCTATCTATCTATCTATCTATCTATCTATCTATCTGTGTCTATGTCTGTCTATATTTTCTATTATCTATCTATCTATCTATCTATCTATCTATCTATCTATCTATCTATCTATCTATCTCTATGTACGTTGTCTATGTCTGTTTATCTTCTATTACCTATCTATCTATACATCTATTTATCTCTGTATATCTATCTCTATGTGTTTATGTCTGTCTGTCTCTATCTCTTCCATCAATCTATCAAATTCTATCTATCTATCTATCTATCCATCCGTCCATCCATCCATCTTTGTCTAATCCTGGCAACTTTTAAGACCTGTGAGAGTCCCAGAGTTCTCCAGCCAGCCATGCTGGGGAATTCTGGGAATTGAAGTCCACACAGCTTAAAAGTTGCCGAAGTCGAGAGAGTCTGATCTGCCCTACGGCCACAAGTGGCAAACAGTAAAAATTCAGACCGTAAAGGTTGCTTGAAGGGAACTTTCCATTCTGCATTCACAGTCACAACCAAAAACAGCATTGTGCAAAAACCGAAGATGTTGCTTTGATTTCTTATTCCACTTTTTAGCAGGGCCAGTTGACTGGCAGAGAAATATGTCCCGAGAGCATAGAGGGAAGTGGAAAATCGGTGGTTAATGCAAACCGTAATGCATGAAAAGCTGTTTGCAGGAAACTCAAAATGCAAAGAAAATGCACGCCACATCTACAAAGGAGGGAGGGAGGGAAAAGCAATACTTTAGGCTTTTTACCGGAAAAGACCTTTTAACATTTTCTTCGGAAGAGTGGCTCACCGAACTGTAGGAGTATGCTTCGCTGCCCAGAATAATGTTGTATTTAAAAAGCAAATCTGTTGTAGAATTTTAAATTTAATTGGAACTCCTTCTTGGATTGTAACTTCATATTTAAATTTGTGCTAAAATGTGGGTTCTTTTATGCGCAGGGTTATCTTCCAAGCTGGCTTACAACTTTTGAGTAACGCTTATTGTAGGTGGTTCTGTTAGTGATGTCCTGTGTTAATCGAGGAGAGGTTTAACTTAAAAGGTCCATAAGGATATTTGGGTCTGGTTTAGGGAAAAGGATCCAAGGTAATTTTGCAGTATAAACGGGAACATAACGAATGTTGTATGTAGTTTATCCATATTTACTCTCTGCCACTGATCTGCTTTATTATATGTTTTGTGCTTTTTCTTATAACCTTCTTACTTTCAGAGTTTCATAAATATCCAGGTAAATAATGTATGAAGGGGGGAGGGAGATCAAGAGAAAGTGAGGGAGAGAAGGAAAGAGACAGAAGGAAAGAAAGAGTGAAAAAAATAAAAAGATATATATAAAGACAGAAAAGAGAGAGAAAGAAATAGCTAAAGGAAAGGAAAGGAAAATAGAAGAGGAAACTAGAAGAGGAAGGAAGGAAGGGAGAGAGATCAAGAGGAAGAGGGAGAGAAGGAAAGAGACAAAAAGAAAGAGAGAGATATAAAGAAAGAAAAGAAAGAGATACTAAAGGAAAGAAAAGGAAAGAAAGAGAAGAGAGAGAGATAAAAATAAAGAAGAGAAAGAAAGGGAGGAGGGAGGAGATCAAGAGAAAGAGGGAGAGAAGGAAAGAAAAAGAGAAAGAGAGAGAGTGAGAAAGAGCTAAAGAAAAGAAAAATAGAAGAGAAAAATAGAAGAGAAAGACAGGAAGGAAGGAAGAGGGATCAAGAGAAAAAGGAAGAGAAGGAAAGAGACAAAAACAGAGAGAGATAAAAATAAAGAAGAGAAAGAGAAAGAGCTAAAGGAAAGAAAAATAGAAGAGAAAGAAAGGGAGGGAGGGAGATCAAGAGAAAGAGAGGGAGGGGGAGAGAAAGAAAGGGACAAAAAGAAAGAGAGAGATATAAAGAAAGAAAAGAGAAAGAGATAGTTAAAGGAAAGAAAAAGAGAAGAGAGAGAAAGAAGGGGAAAAAGATGGAGGGAGGAAGGAAGGAAGGAAAGAAAGAGAAAAAGAAAGAAGAGGTAGAGGTAGGAAGAAAGGAAAGAAAGACGAAACAGAGAAAGAAGGGAAAGAGGGAGGGAGGGAAGGAGGGAGGAAAGAAAGAGGGAAGGAAAGAAGGAAAGAAAGAAGGAAAGGAAAGGAAAGGAAAGGAAGGAAGGAAGCCGTGGAGAGAAAGACGAAGCTGGGTTGGGGGGGGGATGATGGGCATGCAACCCCCACTTGGCAACCAAGGCTGTTTTTCCTGCCATCTGGGCACCTCCTGGCTGCACTTCTCTTTCTCGATCAGAAAAAGAAGAACTGAGGAATTTATTTTTGAATTAAAGGCTTCCAATTTTTTTTTTTAAAAAAAAGGCAGATGCAACGCCAGTTTATCTCGGAAACTCTGACTCTGAACATTTTTAGTTTTTGAAACCACAACCCGAAAACTCACCACACCAAAGTGGGAGGGACCAATAAGGAACAGGCCCGCTTTCCATCTTCCTAGCTATGCTATACTTTTGCTTAGAAACCATGAGGACTAGAATCTCAGGTCATCTTTTAGGAAAAGGGCCAAAGCCGACGAGTCATCTACAATGCACGTGAGAATTAACTTTGACGTTTGCCTTTTAACTTAATAAGTTTTAACTTGTTCTTAATGCTGCCTTTAACCAGTATTTTTATTCGGATTTATATACCATTTTATTCAACTGACTATGGAGATTCTCAGTCCTCCAGGTCATGGTTGTCCCAAATGTGCTTTTTCAAGAGGCAACTGGACTTCCTGGTTTTTCTTTGAAGACGTTTCGCTTCTCATCCAAGAAGCTTCTTTGAAGAAACTTCTTGGATGAGAACGAGGCCGGGTAGGCAAGCGGTGGATTCTGGCGGCCATGTTTTAGGCTCGGAGGTGGGGCGATGAGTCGGCGTTTTTTACGGCCGTTTTTCGGCCGATTCGTCTGGCCGGCTGGCTGCTAGCCCTGGCTCGTCTCCCGGCCCTCTTCTGACTGCGGACTCCGGACTTTTCGGGGGTAGCCTTTGGGCTCCAGCCTCTGCAATCGTGGACGACCTGGATGATTGCGGAGGTATTTCATCTACCCCTATTGCCATCTGCCTCGCTGCCATGGTTTCTTGGCTTTCCCCCTGCTGCCGGATTATGGACTTGGCAACCTTCATACCCCCCAGCCTCTCGGAGAGGTTTAGCCTTTTATATGGACTTCGCCTCTTGGAGGGAGAGGTCTGGGGAGACCCGGCTTCTGGAGTGGTTAGGATTCTTTTCCTGGCCATGTCTGGAGATGGTTATTGGAGGATTGCGGGGAGACGATGGAGGCACCCCGGAGTTGCCCCCTGCAACCAGTCTATAACTGTGACTATTTTAACATCACCCATGCCCCCCTCGGCCTTTTTTGAGACTACTATGGCCGTTTTTGGTCCTATTAGGACTCCTTGGGGGGGGACATGGGATTTAGTTGGGGACAGAGGAGGACGAAGGAGGACGTGGCCAGCGACTGGAATACCATTTCCCCTCACCCCCGGTTCCAGGATGTTTGGACTATGCACCGGACAGAATACCACCTAGACTGTCATTCGGTGCTAATTGCTGTTCCATTCTTTGTATGCCTTCATTCTGGACTAGTACCATCTGTCATCATCTTGCCATCCGGAGATGGAGCCTCTACTTTGCCGATTCTTAGTCTCAGCTGCTACGCATTATACTGCTTGTGAACTCTTGCGCCTGCGAGGTGCCCCCGCCTCGCAGGAATGGCCCTCCTCATTACCGAGGGCCGGCCTCCATGACGGGTCTTGGGACCCACAGAGGTGGCATGCGAAAAAGAAGAGCTTGTGGGGTTTTTTAGAGAGGGAATTTTTAAGGGGTGGGAGGGTAAGGGCGGGTAATGGGGGTAACCCGTCGGGTAAGGGGCCAGTTCCTGCACATGCTCGCGGCGGTTTTTTACTATCAGGTTCGGAGGTTATGGGGGAGGAGTCTGTTCCTATCTGTGAGGGTGGTCCTATTGACACGGTAAGTGGGAGGGGCAGGTATGGCGGAAGCGAGGGGTCATATCAAATCCCGGGAGCGCGTGCTCGATGTCTTAAAGCGATCACACGCTCCGACCCCTTGGACTTTTCCCGTTCCCCGGATGGTCAGGATCCTCAGAGCCTGGGCCTTGATTGATGTTGTGCAATGCTCGGTCTGTGGTGAACAAAGCCCCTTGTTTGTGATCTTATACAGGGGGTTCCATGGACCTTATGGGCATTACGGAGACCTGGTTGGGCACTGAAGGCGTGCCTTGTAGAGATGTGCCCGCCGGGTTTCCGTGCATTCCATCAGCCGAGGGCCCAGGGTAGGGGTGGGGGGGTGGCGGTTGTGATTAGAGAGAGTCTAGAGCCGAGGGAGACCACTGTACCTCAGATTGCCGGGTGCGAATCCCTCTTTGTGAGATGGGGTCGTAGGTGTCAGATGGGCTTGCTGATCACGTACCTGGCTCCTTGCTGCGTGACAGCTGCCCTGCCCGAGCTCCTGGAGATGCTGGCTGGGGTGGCAGTTGAGACCCCCAGACTCTTAGTCATGGGGGACTTTAACTTGCCATCTTCCAGCTCATCATCGACGGCAGCTCGGGAGTTCACGGCTTCCATGACGGCCTTGGACCTGACCCAAGTAGTTGATGGCCCTACTCACATTGGGGGTGGCACTCTGGACCTGATTTTTCTCTCTGGACAGTGGTTGAGAGATCTGGACTTAAAGGAAATAGTCATCGAACCTTTGTCATGGTCAGATCACTCTCTTCTTCGCCTAGACTTTCTGACCGCCATTCACCACCGCAGGGAGGCGGAGCCGACACGTTGGTTCCGCCCCAGGCGCCTGATGGACCCTGATGGGTTCCGGACGGAGCTTGGGCCGTTTCCTGAGGGTCTGGCTCACGGCTCGGCTGAGGAACTTGTGGCGGCCTGGGAACGGGCCGCGGCGGGGGCCTTAGACCGTGTCGTGCCTTTGCGGCCTCTGACCCGGCGCAGGTCCCAACCGGCTCCTTGGTTCTCCGAGGAGCTGAGAGGGATGAAGCGCCGGAGAAGACGCCTAGAGAGTTCCTGGAGGTCTAGCCGTTCGGAAGCTGATCGGACACTAGTGAAGTCCTATACTAGGACTTACCTAGTGGCATTGAGGGAAGCGAGGCGTAGCTACGCCTCCTCCCTCATTGCATCGGCAGATAACCGCCCAGCCGCCCTGTTTCGGGTGACCCGCTCCCTCCTACATCAGGGGGAGCGGGATGACCCGTTGCAGGGACGTGCTGAGGAGTTTAACGGTTATCTATACGATAAAATCGTTCAGCTTCGGGATGGGTTGGACCAAGATTGCGGTGATACGGGTGAGATGCTCGAGGGTGGTCTTGGCGATATTGTTTGGGATGAGTTTGACCCTGTGGCTCCTGAGGACATGGACAGGTTGCTGGGTAGGCTGAATGCCACCACATGTTTACTGGACCCGTGCCCCTCCTGGCTGGTGCTGGCCACTCGGGAGGTCACACGAGGCTGGCTCCAGGCGATTACGACCGCTTCTTTGGTGGATGGTGTCTTCCCGGCCGCCTTGAAAGAGGCGGTGGTGAGGCCCCTCCTTAAGAAGCCGTCCCTGGACCCGGCTGTTTTAGGTAACTATCGTCCGGTCTCCAACCTTCGCTTTGCGGCGAAGGTTGTAGAGAGTATGGTGGCATATCAGTTTCCCTTGCACCTGGATGAAACTGTCTATCTAGACCCGTTCCAGTCCGGTTTCCGGCCCGGTTACAGCACGGAGATGGCTTTGGTCGCGTTGGTGGATGATCTCTGGAGGGCCAGGGATAGGGGTTGCTCCTCTGCCCTGGTCCTATTAGACCTCTCAGCGGCTTTCGATACCATCGACCATGGTATCCTGCTGCGCCGGTTGGAGGGATTGGGAGTGGGAGGCACCGTTTATCGGTGGTTCTCCTCCTATCTCTCCGACCGGTCGCAGTCGGTGTTGACAGGGGGCAGAGGTCGACCCGAGGCGCCTCACTTGTGGGTGCCGCAGGGTCGATCTCTCGCCTCCTGTTTAACATCTACATGAAGCCGCTGGGTGAGATCATCAGTGGTTTCGTGTGAAGTATCAGCTGTATGCGGATGACACCCAGCTGTACTTTTCTACACCGGACCACCCCAACGGCTATCAAGTGCTGTCCCGGTGTCTGGAGGCCGTACGGGTCTGGATGGGGAGAAACAGGCTCAAGCTCAATCCCGCCAAGACAGAGTGGTTGTGGATGCGGCATCCCGGTACAGTCAGCAATCGCGGCTGACCATCGGTGGCGAGTCATTGGCCCCGATGGAAAGGGTCCGCAACAGGCGTCCTCCTGGATGAACGGCTGTCTCTAGAAGACCATTTGACGGCCGTCTCCAGGAGAGCGTTCTACCAGGTTCGCCTGGTACGCCAGTTGCGCCTTTCTGGACCGGGATGCCCTATGCACGGTCACTCACGCTCGTGACGTCTCGCCTGGATTACTGCAATGCTCTACATGGGGCTCCCTTGAAGGGCATCCGGAGGCTGCAGTTAGTCCAGAACGCGGCTGCGGGTGATAGATGGAGCCCTCGTGGCTCCGTGATAACACCCATCCTGCGCAGACTGCACTGGCTACCTGTGGCCTTCGGGTGCGCTTCAAGGTCTTGGTGACCACCTTTAAAGCGCTCCATGGCATTGGGCGGGTTACTTACGGGACCGCCTACTGCTACCGAATACCTCTCACCGACCCGTGCGCTCTCACAGAGAGGGTCTCCTCAGGGTGCCGTCAGCGAGGCAATGTCGTCTGGCGACGCCCAGGGCAAGGGCCTTCTCTGTGGGGGCTCCCACCCTTTGGAACGAACTTCCCCCCGGACTCCGCCAGCTTCCGGACCTTCGGACCTTCCGCCGCGGGCTTAAAACATACTTATTTAATTGTGCAGGACTGAGCTAGGTTTTAAATTCATGGGTTTTAATTGGGTTTTATTTGTATATTTTAATTAACGGGCTTTAAAATAAGTTTCTTAATTGTTTTTATTCTGTATTTATATTTATATGTTTTTAAAGGCCTGTGAACCGCCCTGAGTCCTTCGGGAGATAGGGCGGTATATAAATATGATTAATAAATAATAAATAATAAATAAATAAGCAAAACGTCTTCAAAGAAAAACCAGAAAGTCCAGTTGCCTCTTGAAAAAAAACACCTTTGGGATTTTATTCAGATGTTTGTATCGTATTAATATGCTGTTTTAAACTACCCAGAGATACCTGATGAGATGGCAGATATAGAAAGGTAAATAAATCAATTCTGAAGGTTGTTACTGGATTACCCACCTCTGCCCCGCATCTGAGCTATTTCTCTGTAAACTTTAATGTCATATTTATTGTTTTACCGTTTCAATCATGTTGTAAGCTGCCCAGAGCCATGTGGTGGTAGGATGGGTAGAAAGAAAGACAGAAAGAAAGAGTGGGAGGGAGGAAGAAAGAAAGGAGGGGGGGAGGGAGGGAAGGAAACAGAGAAAGGAAAGAAAGAAAAGGAAACAGAGAAAGGAAGGAAGGAAGGAAAGAAAGAAAGAAAGAGAGGGAGGAAGGGAGGGAGGGAGGGAGGGAGAGAGAGAAGAAAGAGAAAAAGAAAAAAGGAGTGGGAGGGAGGAAAAGAAGGGCGGAAACAGAAAGGAAAGAAAGAAAAGGAAACAGAGAAAGGAAAGAAAGGAAGAGAAAGGAAGGAGGAAGGGAGAAGAAAGAGAAAGAAACAAAGAAAGAAAGTGGAGGGAGGGAGGGAGGAAGGAACAAAGGAAGGAAGGAAGGAAAGGCTCATGTGATCACCATTTGCAACCTTCCCAGCCAACTTCTGGCAAGAAAAGTCAATGGAGGTAGCCCGATTTGCTGAATGATCTCATGATTCGCTGAACGACGATAGTGCTTTAAATTTTTTTTTTTTTACCAGGGCAAAAAAAAAAAGCTCGTAAAATTCAGTATGACTCATTTTAACAACCGCCTCGCTTAACAAGGGAAATTTGGCTCTTCATTGCGGTCGTAAGTTGAGGACTACCTACAAACACTTCTTGAGGCCTCCTTCCCACAAACCCCAGCCATTTCCCCTCCAAAGAATGTTTTTTGCTCTCTCGATAGATACGCTGTTTCCCCGAAAATAAGACCCTGTCTTCTATTTTTTTGAACCCCGAAATAAGTGCTTGGCCTTATTTTCGGGGAGGTCTTATCATTTTGGAGCAAGACGAGGCTCCTCTTGCTGTCTTACCTGATTTCCAGCTCTGTCTCCCTAACCAGGGGAAATGGCGGGGACCGGCTGCGCACACATTTAAATATTTTCAGGGAGGACTTATTTTCCAGGAGGGCTTATTTTCTGGAGGGGGGGCTTATTTTAGTGCATGCGTTCAAAAGCCTGATTGGATTTATTATCTGGGGAGATCTTATTTTCGGGGAAACATAGATAGATAGATAGATAGATAGATAGATAGATAGATAGATAGATAGATAGATAGATAGATAGATAGATAGACAGACAGACAGACAGACAGACAGACACACACATATATATACACTTATACACTGTAAGCCGCCCTGAGTCTTCGGAGAAGGGCGAGATATAAATGTAAATTAAAAAAAAGACAGACAGACAGACAGATAGATAGAGCAATATCTATATCTATCTATCTACATCTATCTATCTACATACGTAGATATATAGATGGAGAGAGAGAGACCGACAGACAGACAGACACACACATATATATAGGTAGGTCTTTGGTTATTTGGGTTTTCTCCCGCGTAAAATTGGAAGTGTCTTGGCGACGTTTCGACAAAGTCTCATTCATCATCTTCAGGCTGGAGTTTTCAGCTTCGTGCTCCTAGAAGCACTAAGCTGTAAACACCTAGCCTGATGATGACGAATGGGATTTCGTCGAAACGTCGCCAAGACACTTCCAATTTTACGCGGGAGAAAACCCAAATAACCAAAGACCTACATACAAACACCCGCGAAAACCTCAGAAAACAAATACACACACACACACACATATATACATATACATACACCTACATATACCTAACACGAGGAATGACACCAGACCCACACTCACGAGGTCCACACAAGATGTCACCACCACACATCCACCCAGAAAGCAGACCCAAACCCACACTGATCAGGAAGCACGACCAAGGACCAGAAGCCAGACCGCAGCTACAACATTAGCCATTTCAAACCCCTCCAATCCATACATGCAGCAGACTGACACCCACTATGAAGATGTAGCACGACCACGACCACGAAGCCAAACAGCAGCAGTGCAGCTCACCAGCTCAAATCCCCCTGCAACTCAGACTAATCTGAGCACAACCAAGCCCTCACCCAAACAGGACACACCCCCAGCCAATCAGAGCACTAAAAAAAGCCCAGCCAATCAGAGCACAGCCAAGCTCCCACCCAATCAGTTCAAACCCCCACTAGCAGTTAAAAAGGAAGAAACAGCTGCAATCACACATTGCTCCCAGAAGCACGAAGCTGAAGCCTGGAGATGACGAATGAGACTTCGTCGAAATGTCGCCAAGACACTTCCAATTTTACGCGGGAGAAAACCCGAATAACCAAAGACCTACATACAAACACCCGCGAAAACCTCAGAAAACAAATACACACACACACACACACACACACACACATATACAGAGAGAGAGAGAGAGAGAGAGAGAGAGAGAGAGAGAGAGAGAGATATCAACCAGAAAGTAAAATGAAAATTTTCTGTTTTGCTTGACTTTTTTCAAAGTGGGTCGGACATATTTCGCTGCCAAGCACCAAACTAACCCCATCCTGTTCCTTTTCAAAATCCAGCTTCTGTCCGAGTTCTCCGGGCCTTCTTAGAAATAACATTCTATCCTTGAGGATGGACGCTTTCGATTCCAAGCATTTTCGGTTTAATTAGAACAACCCGATCAAATCAGATAGGCTCACCACCAAGGGGATATTATCTATAAAGGTGCGATGCCGGATTTGTGCGTGGGCGGAAAAGTATGGATTTATCTTAACACACGGATACGCCAACAACTTCTAGACAGCTCACAGCCGCCCCCAAATTAACTGGAGAAAGCAATAGCCAGAATCATGCGCTTAAGCCAAACCGAAAACAAACCGTCTTAAATAAAGAAGGTAATTTTAAACAAGTGTTCTAAATTGGATTTAAGAATGTGCTGGCCTCAATCTGAACTGGAGGATATTTTATAGCTCAGGATCCGGCCCAGGGAGGGGCGATATTCTACATTTCTCTGAATTAATTTGAGGTTGGCAAAAGGCTCCATTAGCCTCCGCCCCCCTCCCGCCAAATGTGGTCCCATCGTAACCCGATTAAACACCGGTCTTCGACAATAAATGCAAGATGCGGTTATTTGCCATAAAATCTTTAACAGAGGAATTTATATAAGGTCAGCAAAGACACTTGCTGTAGAGAAATTCTCTAAGCAGCTCAAACCTGGCTGGAAGTTTCGGGAACGCCGCGAGTTTGGAAAGCTTTGTCCGCTTCAAAATCGGTACAAAATCGGTACATCAATTGCACTGAAAAAATGTGATTTAAGACCATTTTTCAGTTATGACCAACGTCACGTGATCAAAATTCAGACATTTGGCAACTGCTTCATATTTATGCAGTGTCCGGGGGGGTGGGGGGAGGTCACGTGAACCCCTTTTGTGACCTTCTCACAAGCAAAGTCAATGGGGAAACCAGAGTCACTTAACAATTGTGTAATTAACTTAATATCCGTGGTCATTTGCTTAACAACGATAGCAAGAAAGGTCATAAAATGGGGGCAAAACTCAAGTAACAACTGTTTTGCTTAGCGATGGAAATTGGGGACTCAATTGTAACCGTAAGTTGAGGACCAACTATATATATATATTACCACGGTCATTAATGCACAGATCTCCTGATTCTAACATGTCTTCTGTGATAGGCAAGGTGGTTTGGTCTCTTCACTGATCTTTAAGAAGCTTCCAACTGGTTCTTTAGATGACCATCTCTTAAATAGTCAATCTCAATCAAAGAATCAGATTAACAAGAGTTGGAAGGGACCTTGGAGGTCTTCTAGTCCAGCCCCTTTGCTCAAGGAGGAAACTGTACAACATTTCAGGCAAATGGTTATCCAATCTTTTCTTAAAACCTTCCAATGTTGGAGCACCCACAACTTCTGGTGGCAAGCTGTTCCACTGGTTAATTGTTCTCCCTGTTAGGAAATTCCTCCTTAATTCCAGGTTGCTTCTCTCCTTGATTAATTTCCATCTGCTGCTTCTTGTTCTACCTTCAGGTGCTTTGGAGAAGAGGTTGATCCCCACTTCTCTGTGGCACCCCCTCAAATATTGGAAGGCTGCTATTGTGCCATCCCTAGTCTTTCTTTTCATTAAAATAAAAAAAGGTAAAGGTTCCCCTCGCTCCCGACTCTAGGGGGCGGTGCTCCTCTCCATTTCAAAGCCAAAGAGCCAGCGCTGTCCGAAGACGTCTCCGTGGTCATGTGGCCGGCATGACTTAATGCCAAAGGCGCACGGAACGCTGTTCCCTTCCCACCAAAGGTCGTCCCTATTTTTCTACTTGCCTTTTTTACCTGCTTTTGAACTGCTAGGTTGGCAGAAGCTGGGACAAGTCACGGGAGCTCACCCCGTTATGCTGCGCTAGGGATTCGAACCGCCAAACTGCCAACCTTTCTGATGGACAAGCTCAGCGTCTTACCCATTAAACTAGACATTCCCCATTCCTGCAAAACCATAAACTCTTCCTTTACGAGACCAACCGAACGGGGACATGCCCAGACCTAAAAATAAACCAATTTCCAAACTTTGGACCAGCTCCCTAAACTCCAACACCATTCTTTTCCTCGAGTCCCGATTCTTCCGAAGTTTTCTTTAGCAAGATTTATTGAACCGTGAGGAATCGACTTACAAGAACTGCTGCAACTGAACTCATTTCCATGTAACATCAATACATCCTCACGCGTAGTTAGATCCCAGGGTTCCTGAGCTTCTTTTTAACAGCCTTTTGGGATGTTGGCCTGTTGAAAGCTCACAAGCGCCTGCTTTCCAGAATCTTCACGACTCTGGGATCCAATCCTTACAGGCAACCTCATTTAAAGTGGGCCACAGCCTTTTAAGTGCGAGACGATGAAGAAATGAGTCACCGCTTTAAGAGGTTCCACATCCCAGAAGGTCCCGTTATACTATGGCGAGATTCAGACATAATCGCACCATTCTTCCCCTAAGTAAAACCGTCGCTTCGGTGCAGCTGAGGACAACTTCAAGGCGTCTCGCTATTCGGATGGGTGTGAGAGGAAGGCAGCAAATGGAACAACAAACCGTACAAAAACGGTTTCCAGGACACAAGCGTATCATGGTTAGACAGACATCAAATCTAGAATCTATTCAGGGTGATCGTCATACAATTTATCACCCAAACTCGGTCGTAAGGACAGCGTAGAGCGGTGCTTCTCAATCTTGGCTGTTTGAAGATGGGTGGACTTCCAATTCCCAGAATTCCCCAGCCAGGATATGTGGATTTCCAACTCCCAGAATTCCCCGAGTCAACATTTGTGGACTTCAAGACCCAGAACTCCCCAGCCACCATGCATGGACTTCCAACTTACAGAAATTCCAACTGGGATGTGTGGACTTCAACTCCCAGAATTCCCTAGCTAGGATATCAGTAACAGTAACAGAGTTGGAAGGGACCTTGCAGGTCATCTAGTCCAAGCCACTGCTCACGCAGAGCCTGTACTAGGGATTCGAACCGCCAAACTGTAGACCTTTCTGATTGACAAGCTCAGTGTTTTAGCCACCTGGTCAGATCAACTGCATGTCAACTCCCAGAATTCCCCAGCCAGCATACATGGACTTCAACTCCCAGAATTCCTCTGAAGTCATAACCACGCCGAGACCAAGAAAGACCGTTTAGGATGACAAAAAATAAAAATAAAAAAATCCGAAGGTGGCCGATTTTATTCAATGCAGAGGTTTTCACCAGCTTCCGCCATCATGCTCCTCCTGTAACGGCTCAGAAAAATCGCTGGGTGGCCCGCACTCCTCCAAATGAAAAGCCACCGAAATGCTTCCGAATTGCAGCCTCGCTATTTTGTGCCATGGCTTTCCATGGATCGTTCAGTTTTTTGGGGTTTTTTTTTTAAAAAGGCATATCCAGCCCAAACAATTCCAGAGGACTTTGAATTAAATCAATGAAGTCAGCGCCATCAATGTTAACGGTTACTCGGAGACAGATTGACATTTAAATTAACGACAGCAAGTTGCAATTTTAGTTTAGACATTGTGGGTCTCTGGCTGCCAGATTGGGGCGGCTTAGAAATCTAACCAAGAAATTAAACACAAACACAAACCCCCCACACAACAGCAGAAACGAAATGGAATTGTGGCTGCACCAGTTGTGAGCCCAAGTGATGGACCCACAACGGCAGCGAGAATACAAGTAGTCCCCCCACTTACGACGGTTCACTTAGTGGACCATTTGAAGTTACGACGGCACTATAAAAAGGGACTTATGATCAGTGGTCACCAACCAGTGGTCCATGGACCACTGGTGGTCCATGAGAAAATTTTGGTGGTCCACAGAAAAATTATTTGCATTTTTTATATTGCACTAAATACTATTTTTCTTCTTAAAAAATTCATACTAGTGGTCCACAGGATTTAAAATTATGAATTTAGTGGTCCCTGAGGTACGAAAGGTTGGTGACCCCTGCTTACGACCATTTGTCACACACTTACGACCGCTGCAGCCTCCCCATGGTCTCGCGATCCAAATTCAGACGCTTGGCAACTGACTCGCATTTACGACGGATGTGGGGTGTGTGTGTCATGTGATCCCCTTTCGCGACCTTCTGACCAGCCGAGTCCACGAAGTCCTCGACTTGCAAAGCACCAAATTTCCGTCGCTAAGTGAGACAGCGGTGAAGTGGGGGTTTTGCCCCCTTTTTACGTCCTTTCTTGCCATGGTCGTTAAGTGAATCACTGCAGTGGTTAAATTAGTAAGTTGTGAAGCGAATCGGGCTTCCTTGTTGACGTTGCTTGTCGGAAGGTCGGAAATGGGGATCTTATGACACCCCCACCCCCCCGGGGACAAAAATACATCCAAATTTTGATCAGGTGACCACCAGGGGACTGCCACGATTATAAGTGTCGAAAATGTCGTAATTCACTTTTTCCAGTGTTGACATAATCTTGAATGCTCGCTAAATGAATGGTTCTAAAACGAGGACTACCTACATAAGAGCAAACTGTGCCTCGTTTTTTTATTTTCTCTCTTATTTTAAAAAGAGAAAGACAGGAGAGGGGAGAAAAGGAAGAAAAATGTAGAATGTAGAAAAGTCATAAAACTGGACAATACTCACTGAACATATTTCCCACTTAATGCCAGTGGTGGCTTTCATAATTTTTTACTACCGGTTCTGTGGGCGTGGCTTGGTGGGCGTGGCTTGGTGGGCGTGGCAGGGGAAGGATACTGTAAAATCTCCATTCCCACCCCACTCTGTGGGAAGGATACTGCAAAATCCCCATTTCCTCCCGATCAGCTGGGAGGCAGAGAATCGATGGGGGGGCTGGGGCCAGTCAGAATTTTTACTACCGATTCTCCGAACTACTCAAAATTTCCGCTACTGGTTCTCCAGAACGGGTCAGAACCTGCTGAAACCCACCTCTGCTTAACGTCATACATTTTGGGCTGAATCATGGTCGTAAGCTGAGGAGTACCTTCAGCGCTGATGCGTGCGGCCTTTATTTGCCTCCTGCAAACTTTCAGATTTGCAAGTGAGCTTTGCAGCCGGACGGCCTCCCTCCTGTTCGATTACTGGCTAATCTACACCCTGAGGCACAATTATCTTCCCATCAGATCCCTCTTTACGCTCCAGAAAACATCTAATTTTCCTAGCCAGAAACGTAATTAAAAAGAGAAGCTCTCGGGCTGCCTGGAACTGAGATTTTTCTCCTTCTGAGTCATCCCAATCAATCAATCAGAACAGAGCTGGAAGGGACCTTAGAGGTCTCCTAGTCCAGCCCCCTGCTCAAGCAGGAGACCCGTACAATTCCAGACAAATGGTTGTCCAATCTCTTTTTAAAAAACCTCCAGGGGTTGGAGCGCCCACAACTTCTAGAGACAAGCCGTTCCACTGGTCAATTGTTCTCACTGTCAGGAAATTTCTTCTTATTTCTAGGTTGTTTCTCTCCTTGATTAATTTCCATCCTGCCTTCAGGTGCTTTGGAGAATAGGTTGACCCCCTCCTCTCTGTGGCAGCCCCTCAAATACTGGAAGATTGCTGCTGGTGGTTCGGAGCGGTTCGAGCGAACCGGTAGTTCCAACAATCAGCTGGCCCCGCCCACCCACTCGCGCCCTATCCTGTCCTATATTTCCTTCTTTCTGTCTCAGCTGATTCGCGGGGCACAGCTCATTTCTGCGCCTCCGCTGTTCTACTTACCGGGGTTGCCTTAGAAAGTAAGCGGCTGAGCTTCAAATTGCTGTATTTTGAACATGGTCCGTGCATGCATGAAGCACGTGTGCACACGAGAACCGGTTGTTAAACCGGTTGCAGCCCACCGCTGCCCCTAGTCACACCCAATTCCTACCACGGTTCTTGATATTAAAAGTTTCTTTTTTAATATCAAGAACTGGTTGAATTTTGATCACATGATCAGGGGAACGCTAGAATGGGCATAAGCGGTCATAACATAATTCTTTTTTAGTGCAGTTGTAACTTCAAACTGTCCCTAAATGAGTGGTTATAAGTCAAGGATAACCCCGTAGTGGTTAAGGCGTCAGGCTAGGAACCGGAAGAGGGGGAGTTCTAGTCCTGCCTTAGGCATGAAAGCCAACTGGGCCTCTGGTGGCTCAACAGGCTAATGCAGCCTGTTATTAACAGCAACTGCCTGCAATTACTGCAGGTTCAAGTCCCACCAGGCCCAGGGTTGACTCAGCCTTCCATCCTTTATAAGGTAGGTAAAATGAGGACCCAAATTGTTGGGGGGCAATAAGTTGACTTTGTATATAGTATACAAATGGATGAAGACTATTGCCTGACATAGTGTAAGCCGCCCTGAGTCTTCGGAGAAGGGCGGGATATAAATGCAAATAAAAAATAATAATAAAAAAACTGGGTGACTTCGGGCCAATCCCCAGGAGATGGGGAGTTTTAGTTCCACCGTAACTATAAAAGCCAAACTGGGTGACTTTAAACCAATCGCCAGGAGATTGGGAGTTCTAGTCCCGTCTTGGGCACAAAGGCGGCTGAGCAATCTTGGTCCAGTCACTCTCTCTCAGCCCTTGGAAGCAGACAATGGCAGACCTCTCCTGAAAAACCTCGCCAACAAAGTTGCAGGAACTTCTGTCTATGGAGATTCTCGATCATCCAGGTCATAGTTGTTCCAAAGGTGCTTTTTTTCAAAAGGCAACTGGACTCAAAAAAAAGACCCAACAGGAGCTCCACCGTAACAGACAACGAAGAGAACAATAAACGAAGCAACGTTGTCATTCCATGCGTTGCAGGAATATCGGAAAAGCTCAGGAGGATCTTGAGCCAACACAACATAGGTGTTGTGTCTGCACCCCCCCCCCGAGCCGGGCCTCCTGCCAGAAAGTGACTCGGACAGTGAGGGGGAAGGACCGTCAGGACTTATCTCGGGAGCACCAGCTTCCCTGGCTCAGCTCCAGGAGCCAGAGGTAGGCCAGGTGGAAGAGATAACAAGGCCTCCGTCCCCTGACTCTTTCCTCCCCCAGGCCACGCCTCCAGACCCAGCTGATGGCAATCAGGCCTGGCTGGACCCTAGGTTTCGTAGGCGGGAACAACAGAAGCAGGGGTGGGGCAGGCCTAGGAAGTGCTGAGTCATGGAGCCACACCCCACAGGACATAAAAGCAGCAAGAGCTGCTGTGCCTCTTCGTAGCAGGCAAATCAACTGATTAACTAAGAGCTGAAGTTTGTTCCTGGGTGACTCATCGGCGTCAAGGGAGATAACAGAGACACTTGGCAGACGCTCGCTATTTTGCTGCCAGAGCTGATAGTGCCAGCTAATTAAGCCATCACTCGGACGGACAGAACAATAGGTATATTTTTTAAACCCGAGAATACACTAAGGCAGAAGCTTGCCCACACCAAGGATACAACTGCCAGACACAAACTGAGCAACGTGGTATATGCAGTGAGCCATGTGCAGATCTGTACATTGGGGAAACAAAACAACCACTTCACAAATGCATGGCGCAACATAGAACAAATCAATCAGAACTACCGTGTTTCCCCGGATATACAACCTACCCCAAAAACAACCCCTAGCCTGATTTTCACGCCTGCACTTAATATAAGCCCTACCCCCAAAATAAACCATAGTTATGCCCCGCCCGCCATTTGGTTGTATGAAGTGGGGCGAGGCGCATGCATAAAGATCAAGCTAGGGTGGGGGTGAAGCTACCCTATGTACTCTGCACCAGCTTACCTTAGGACCGCCACAGCCAGGTCTCCCATGCCTCGACACTTGTCACACCGCTGTCTAAATTTTTCCATGGCCGCGTCCGGCTGCTTGTGGCTAGATGCCATGTGGCATGTTGTGCCAGTTCCGCTGCTCACAGGAAGCCACATGGCACGTCGCGCCGCCACTTGTAGCAGGACACTGCATCACACATCCCGCCTGTGCCACCGCTCGAGCATGCAACGGCACCACATGCCACAAAAGCGGCTGCAGAAATTGGGCAGCAGCGCGACAGGTGTCGGGGCATGGGACACCTGGCTGCAGTAGTCCTAAGCTAAGCGGATAAGACATCCCCTGAAAATAAGACCTGGTGCTTAGTTTGGGGCCCAAAAGAAAACAAGTGTTCTGTCCCCTCCCTGCCTCAGCCATGCGAGCTGGCTAAACGAGCCAGTAATTGAGCTCACGGCTGCTATCAGTCCTGGCAGTGAATCTGCAGCTGCCTGCCAAAGTCTCTCTTTTATCTTGGGGTTGCCAGGCAACCAGGAAGTCAGCAGTCCAGGCCAAATGTTCAACTCACTTCTCCAAGTCAAAGAGTTTAGCTCAATTTTTGCTCGTCACGGAGCAGAAGAGCAGCCAGGACTGCTTTTATACTCTGTGGGGTGTGGCTCCGTGACTCAGCACTTCCTAGGCCTGCCCTGCCCCTGCTTCTGTTGTTCCCGCCTCTCCTGCCTACGAAACCTAGGGTCCAGCCAGGCCTGATTGCCATCAGCTGGGTCTGGAAGCGTGGCCTGAGGGGGGATGAGTCAGGGGATGGAGGCCTCGTTATCTCCTCCACCTGGCCTGCCTCTGGCTCCTGGAGCTGAGCCAGGGAAGCCGGTGCTCCTGAGGTAAGTCCTGATGGCCCTTCCCCCTCACTTTCCAAGTCACTTTCTGGCAGGGTGCCCGCTCGGGGGGGGCGCAGACACAACAACAAGACAAGGTCTTATTTTCGGGGAAACACAATAGATTCAGCAGTCCAACTGCATTTAAAACACAAGAGCCACTCTTTTGAAGACAGCCAAGTCCACATTTTGGACAGAAAGGACCAAGTTCGGCTCCAGTTAGAACCGAAGAAGCTTCTTAGATGAGAAGCGAAACGTCTTCAAAGACAAACAAGAAAGTCCAGTTGCCTCTTGGGAAAAAAACACAAAACACCTTTTGGGACTTTATCCGGGGCAGTTTCCAAGAATCGGACACCGCTGGACATCAAGGAAAAAAAAATTATCCACAAGGAGGGGGAATGTCATTGTAGACACCCCCCCACAGCATGTCCACCCTTGTTCGGTCCCGGCACAAGGCGACTGTGCCAAAAGACGGAACGAAAACACAAAGCCAACCTCCAGGGCCCGCCTGAACTTGCCGGTGTTCAAACTGGCCCGTTTCCGAATGTCTGTGTATGTGGGGGTGGGGGGGGGGGGTGGGACGGATTCTTGCAGCATTTTTTAAAAAGCGAGCCTGAGAGAGGCGTGACTGGAGCAGGCGTGCGGGGGAGACAGAGAGAGAAAAACTTAGCCTGGAGGATTTTTATTATTTTTTTAAAAAAGTACAACTTCAGCGTCAAGGAACAAGCGACAGTTAGCCAAGCATGTTTTTCCGTCGGGAAGCAGAAACTGGGAAAGTTGTGTGATGTGTATTTCTCTTTTCCCTTAAAACGGGGCGCAAGATAGCAGAGACAGAGCTGTATCATGGGGGTCCTCTCCCCTTCCCCCTCCAATCGGGTCCTTTATTTGCTCCTGGACCCATGCCTCGGCTTACAACAGTTCATTTAGTGACCGTTCGAACTTAGCACTGAAAAAAAAAAGCGACTTATGACCGTTTTTCACATTTGGGACCACTGCAGCACCCCTACGGCCACGTGATCAAAATTCAGATACTTGGAAACTGGCATGTACTTATGACGGTTGTGGTCTCCCGGGGTCTGACAAGTAACGTCAATGGGAAAGCTTAACACCCGCGTTACTGCCTTAACAACTGCTGCGATTCACATAACAACGATGGCCACAAAGAGTGTAAAACGGGGCAAAACTCATTTAACAACTGCAGCGATGGTCTGCCTTGCTTAGCGATACAAAGTTTGGGGTCCATTGGGGTCGTAAGTTGAGGACTGCCTGTAATCAGCAAAGGTACAGTGCAAGTACCATTGGAGGTTCCCGTAGCTACGGATAGTCCTTGACTTACAACAGTTCGCTTGGTGGCCATTCGAAGTTAACGAGAGCCCTGAAAAAAGTGACTTTACGACCGTTTTTTTATACCCTCACGTCCGCTGCGGCGTCCCCACGGTCGCGTGATTTGAGTTCGGACACTTGTCAACCGCCTCACGTTTATGACGGTTGCAGGGTCCCGCTGTCACGTGATCTCCTTTCGCGACCTCCTCCTGAGAAGCCACAGCGAAACTAGATTCGCTTAATAGCCGTGTTACTAATTTAACAATTGCGACGATTCACTTAACAAACGTGGCAAGAAAAATCGTAAACGGTCATAAAACCAGCGGTGGGATTCAAGTAATTTAACAACCGGTTCTCTGCCCTAGCGAATTCTTCCGACAACCAGTTTGCCAAACTGCTCAGAAAGTTAACAGCCGGTTCTCCCGAAGTGGTGCGAACTGGCTGAATCCCATCACTGCATAAAACCCATTTAACAAATGTCTCGCTTAACGAAAAAAATTGTGGTCCTACTGCGGTCATAAGTCGAGGGCCACCTGGAATCTTGAAGACCCGCCGTCGGCTGAAGCCTTGACTTTCCAAGCCATGTATTTTCTTCCTGGTTTTTCCTCAATTATCTCCTGGTTTTTTCCCCCCACGGTTTGCAAGCTCGACCAACTTTCCTGCTCTCACAAGGAGGCTGTTCTTCCACGCAGCCCTTTGAGTTCTGCTTCGTTCCACTATTATTATTATTTTTTCTTTGATTGCCTCAACCGGAAAAAAAAACCACGATGGAGTCAAAATATGTCCAACTCCAAACAACAAGACTATTTTTTTTAAAAAAAAGAAATAACTCAGCAAGCGGTCCAAGAACCGCACTCAGAACAGATCAGAGCCTCCGGCCTCACACGAAACATCTATAAAGCCCATTTATCTTCAAAATGGCTTTCAGCCCTGCACAGCCACGAGATCTGGCTGAACAGAGAATTTTTCTGACTAGAAAGGCGCTTTTTAAGGTGTGTTTCCTCCTCTCCCTTTTTTTAATTCCTCTTTCTCTTATCAACAAGCGCTACCGGGCGTCTCGGAATAAAACCTCGCTGCATATGTACATTAGTAAAAAAAAAAAAACCAACCACGCACGCACGTCGAGGGGAAACAGAAGATGTTCTTTGGTCGTTCGGAGAAAAAAAACGACAACCCCTCATCGCAATTATACGCAAGGGATGGGACTTGAGAAGGTTTCAAAGCATTAAAAACACCGTCAGTTATTTATTTATTTTGCTTTCTCCCCCTTTTCCCTCCCCATCTCCTCTTCCCCGCTAGTCATTTTTTCGGAAGAGACGAGTTAGGGATGTGCCTCAAACCCGATGAAACTTTACGGAACAGAATCACAACAGCGATGGCTAAGCTTTTGTTTCCTCGGGTGCCGAAAGAGCATGTGCACCCCCACACCCATAATGCAGTGCCCCCCCGCACACCGTGCATGCGCGCGTAACCCCCCCCCACTCCCACGCATATATGCGTGACACACACACACATACACACATGCCCCGTTTTGGTCCTAGCAGGCATCCCTAAAGCCTCCTGGGACCAAAAATGGAGCGAGGGGGGGCCACACAGCATCTCCCGACCCTGCACATGCATGCACAACTCCCCACATGCACAGCAGACCCGAAAAGCAGATGGCCAGCAGGAGGTTTGCGTGCATGCACGGTGGAGTTGACCTAGGGTGATAGCTCGCGTGCCCGCAGAGACGGCTCCACCTGCCACCTGTGGCACGCATGCCATAGGTTCGCCATCATGGGAATCCAAGGACTTTTGATGTGGTCATCTCTAAACCTAGATGCCGAGGAGCTAAGTCTGGCTTTCCCGTCAGACAACCTCTCCACTTTGACCTTGGAAATTAGTAATTTTATTTTTTTATTTTTGTCACAACAGTATACGTAAACATCGACATAAAACAACAACACATCATAAAAGAAAAGAACATATATATGAGCAAAAGTATGCAACAACTATATTAATTAGATATAATGAAAGGGAACAATAGGACAGGAACGGTAGGCACTTTTGTGCTCTTATGCACGCCCCTTATAGTCCTTTTAGGAATGGGGTGAGGTCAACAGTAGACGTTTTTGGTTGAAGTTTTTGGGATTTTGAGTAGAGACTACGGAGTCAGGTAGTGAGTTCCAAGCGTTAACAACTCTGTTACAAAAGTCATATTTTCTGCAATCAAGTTTGAAGCGGTTGACATTAAGTTTGAATCTATTGTTTGCTCTTGTATTATTGCGATTGAAGTTGAAGTAGTCTTTTACAGGAAGGATATTGTCTGCTCGGACCTCCAACCTGCCGTATCGGTGCAGGTTGGTAGAAAGTTAGCATCCACCCCTTTTCCTAGAAGAATGAAATATTTCGAGGATTTTTTTTAAAAAAAAGGCAGGATGAAGTATTTCCCCCACAAGAGAAATAAAAAAAAAATCTTAAGGGAGACAGAAACTCAGATCCTCAGCTCCCTGCCCCCCACCCACAAGCAGATATTTAGCTGGGGCAGATTTAGAAATGCAGATTTGGTAATCCATTACTCCCTGCAGCAAGGTGTGAACAGGGTAGGATCAATAACCCACTGCCATCTAGCAGCAGAGCTCACCACATTTGTGCAATCTCCTAAGAGCATTGCTGTCAAGGTTCACCTTCCAAACTTCAACCAAACGTAGCTCAGACAAACATGACCCCTATATGGCCTGATGGGAATCTGACAACAACCAATAGAACACATGTTCTTGCACAGAAACAGGAAGCTCAAGTTCAAAGCCCCCCCAAGAGAAGGTATAAAAACCCCTCACTCTCAACTCCATGTGGCCGGCTACACCAGGATCACACGTATCTGGTGGTTCTCCTTTATCGTTAATCCATCTTTCCAATCCACCTCCATGTTTCCAGTTGTCTTTCTCCTGGCTTAGAACTAAACCAGATGGATATTTCTTCCAACAAGGTCATCACTGCAACTCTGCAACTCATCCATCCTGGGGGGGTGTCACACAACCCACACGTCGCAAACATTTTTTTTTGCTCCAACACATGTTTTGCAAAATATTTTACAACATTACAACAGCCTTTAGGGATCCTAGCGGGCTACTATTTTAAAGACCCAATCATTAATCAGACTTCCTTGCTTTGAAAAGCTTTTCAGGAGTGTGGACTTCAATTCCCAGAATTCTAAGCAATGGCCAGGCAGCCACAGGAAGTCTGGGAATTGTGTTTTGAGAGCCTCTTTCAGCTCCCAGAATTCTCAGCAAAGGCCAGGCAGGCTGGGGAATTCTGGGAACTGAAGTCCACGCACTTCGAAGGCCTCCCAAGTGCATGGATTTCAGTTCCCAGAATTCGTGGGGAGCCAAAGGCCACAACTTTAAGGGCCTCCTTCAGGCAGCCTGGGGAATTCTGGGAACTGAAATCCATGAACTTTGAGAATTTCCTTTAACTTCCAGAATTCTCAGCAAAAACCAGACCGCCAGGGGAATTCTGGGACTTAAAAGTCACCACCTCTTCAAGTTGCCATGGTTGAGAAACACTGATTAAAAAGTCCTTTTTTTACCGGTTATCAGAAAGTTGTTACTAAAAAAAGGGATTTGTGTGAAAAGAAAAACCCAAAAGACTTTTATCCAATTTGGGGTAATTTACCCAGATTTGGAAAGCACAGCTCTAAGCACCAAGCCACCCCAAATATAGAAATTGTTGAAAAAGAACCCGACGCATTATATGTAGTTAGTCCTCGACGTATGACCACAACGGAGCCCCAAATGTATGTTGCTAAGCAAGGCAGCTGTGAGTGATGCCTCGTTTTATGACCTTTTCGTCACGGTTGTTAAGCACACCACCCTAGTTGTTAAGTGACTAATGCGGTCGTTAAGTGAATCTGGCTTCCCCATTTGTCAAAGCGGTCACATGACATACACACACACACACACACCCGGGACACTGCAACCGTCATAAATATGAACCAGTTGCCAAGCTGCCAAATGTTGAGTACGTGAGTCATGGGGATGCTGTAACGAAGAACGGTCCGTAAGTCACTCTTTTCAGTGGTTGTAAGCCGAGGACAAACCATACAAACCAACCATACTATATGAAGCCGCTGGGTGAGGTCATCAGTGGTTTCGGGGTGAGTTACCATCTGTACGCTGTACGCTGTATGCTGTACGCTGATGATACTCAGCTGTACTTTTCCACCCCGGACCACCCCAACGAAGCGGTCGAAGTGCTGTCCCGGTGTTTGGAAGCTGTACGGGTCTGGATGGGGAGAAACAAACTCAAGCTCAATCCCTCCAAGACGGAGTGGCTGTGGATGCCGGCATCCCGGTACAGCCAGCTGCAACCGCAGCTGACTGTTAGGGGCGAGTTAGTGGCCCCAAAGGAGGTGGTTCGCAACTTGGGTGTCCTCCTGGATGGATGGCTGTCTTTTGATGAACATCTAGCGGCCGTCTCCAGGAGGGCCTTCCACCAGGTTCGCTTGGTGCGCCAGTTGCGTCCCTTCCTTGACCGGGATGCCCTATGCACAGTCACTCACGCTCTGGTTACGTCTCGGCTGGATTATTGCAATGCTCTCTACATGGGGCTGCCCTTGAGGTGCGCCCGGAGGCTGCAGTTGGTCCAGAATGCAGCTGCGCGAGTAGTAATGGGAGCCACCCGAGGCTCCCGCGTAACACCTCTGCTCCGCAGTCTGCACTGGCTTCCTGTGGTCTTTCGGGTGCGCTTCAAGATTTTGGTTACCATCTTTAAAGCGCTTCATGGCTTAGGACCCGGGTACTTACGAGACCGCCTGCTGTTACCTTATGCCTCCCACCGACCTGTATGCTCTCACAGAGAGGGTCTCCTCAGGGTGCCATCCACCAAACAATCTCGGCTGGCGACCCCCAGGAGCAGGGCCTTCTCTGTGGGAGCTCCGACGCTCTGGAATGAACTTCCCCCTGGCATACGTCAGGTGCCTGACCTTCGGACCTTCCGTCGTGAACTAAAAACATATCTATTTACTCAAGCGGGACTGGCATGAATTGGTTGATTTTATTGGGGGTTTTAATCTATATTTGAAATTTGAAATTTTTAAATTTTAAATTTATTTTAATTTGTCAGCCGTCTACTAATTTGGTCCATTTTAAATATGTTTTAATTGTATATACTTTGTATTTTACTTTGGCTGTACACCGCCCTGAGTCCTTCGGGAGAAGGGCGGTATAAAAAATTCAATAAATAAATAAAATAAATAAATAAAAATACAATCCAGTGCAACCCCATGCACACACACCGCAACGCTAACAGCTGATTTGCTTCATTAAACTGGTTGGCGCATCACTTCCCTCTTTCTCTTGCCAGGATTTTGCTCAGTTTGATTAAAACAGCAATTTTAGCCTCTTGAGTTTTGCTACGTGTCACCAAAGGACTAAGGAGCTAAATTATAGTTTACCAGGCGAAGTCAGGAAAGAGGCTGATCTAATAAATGGCCGGGGGTTATTTAGGAATCCTTGTGGCTCCCTTCTGCGCTTGGCTTTGTCTTTGCTCCAAATTATTATCTCTTGTCATTCCCCAATTTCCTCCCTTTGGTCAGATAGGGAAAAAACAAAACAAAACCCTCCAACAACAGCAGTTTTGTTAAAGCTAATTTTCGCCAGGACGCTTTGAAATAGGCCCAGAAAGTATGCGAGTCTATGCTTAAAGCATACACTCGGTCCACAAAAATCTGTCTTTCGGGTTAAAACCAGGGGTCGGCAACCTTAAAACACTCAAAAGAGCCATTTCGACCCGTTTCCCACAGAAAGGAAAACACCGGGAGCCACAAAACCTGGGTGGGTGTGGCCAACTCGATGTCACTCACTCCCGCTCAGTCACACGACACACCCCCAGCCACGCCTACCCAGGTTTTGTGGCTCCCAGAGTTTTCTGTGTGAAACGCGTATCTCTGTCTGTCTGTCTGCATGTCTCTCTCTCATCTCTCTCAGGCCAGGCTACGGTCCAGACAGTGGTGGATTCAGCCAATAGGGAGCCACAGCAGTGGGACGAAAGAGCCGCACGTGGCTCTGGAGCCGCAGGTTGCAGACACCTGGGTTAAACCTCTATCATTTTCACTAAATAACTTCAACTAAGGGCCCTGAAAATCAAATGGTTGCTTAAAAATGTCAGCCAGAAAAATCCGCAGGGGAGACATCAGGGCTGGGGGCTCAGCACTGGCCGGTTTCCTATATAATTTACTCGAAAGCATGAGGACTAGAACCGTAGCCAGTTCTTAAGAGGAAGTTCTGTGGCTGGGCTCATGCCATGCCAGCGAAAGGTCTCAAGATTAATAGATGTGTCTCTTCAGAGTGAAAGTGGACACGCTTCCGGGCTTGGTCAATTGTTCTTGGTCTCAGCAACTTTAATATGCATGGATGGGACTTCAACTCCCAGAATTCCCTAGCCTGCATGCTTTAATGATGAGTGGGTTTCAACTCAGGGCCTCTAATGCAGTCTGTTATTAACAGCAGCTGCCTGCAATTACTGCAGGTTCTAGTCCCACCAGGCCCCAGGTTGACTCAGCCTTCCATCCTTTATAAGGTAGGTAAAATGAGGACCCAGATTGTTGGGGGCAATAAAAGTTGACTTTGTATATAAATATACAAATAAGATGAAGACTATTGCTTGACACAGTGTAAGCCGCCCTGAGTCTTCGGAGAAGGGTGGGATATAAATGCAAATAAAAAAAAACCCAAAACTCCCGGAATGCCTCACTGGAAATTTTTAAGAAAATGTTGGATAGCCATTTATTTTATTTATTATTTATTTATTCATTATTTATTTATTTATTTACATTTATATCCCGCCCTTCTCCGAAGACTCAGGGCGGCTTACAGTGTATAAGGCAATAGTCTCATTCTATTTGTATATTTACAAAGTCAACTTATTGCCCCCCCCCAGATTGTTGGTAATTTATAAGTCAACTTATTGCCCCCCCAGAATAGGTAAAATGAGGACCTACCTTATAAAGGATGGAAGGCTGAGTCAACCTCGGGCCGGGCTTGAACCTGCAGTAATTGCAGGCTGCTGTGTTCTAATAACAGGCTTCTAACAGCCTGAGCTATTACGGCCCTATTTGTCTGAAATGGTGTATGGTTTCCTGCCCGGGCAGGGGGTTGGACTAGAAGACCTCCAAGGTCCCTTCCAACTCTGTTATTATGTTATGTTAGTACATTTTAGGATAGATAGACTTTAGTACTAATGGTCTAACAACCCTATTAAGAAACCATCAAGAAGACCCCTACCAATACAACAGGACAAGTCGCCATATAAACAGACAGCCAACCCCATTCCGTTCCAGCACTGATGATATTACCTAGTTGGGTTGTGAAACGTCTGCAAGACAACAACGAAGCAGCGAGAGCACCAAAGTCCTCACAGTTCAACCCAGAGCTACAACTATTCTCTTCTATCGGCATCTGATCCAATTTTATTTAAAGTTTTGCTTGGCTTCCTAGGGCCGGTAACGATTTTCGCCAAGCGCAATCAGGATAATAAATCCCGAATGAAATAAGGCAAGGCGAGCTGAGCACAATTAAAAATGCAATTGTTATCCGGCGGATTAGATGAAACAAATGACTTATTATACACACAAACACACACACACACACACACTCAGACAAAGGAGAACAGTGTTTCTCAACCAGGAGAAGTTTAAGAGGTGTGGACTTCAACTCCCAGAATTTCCCAGCAGGCATGAGAATATATATATATATGTATAAAATTTTTACTAAGAATTTTGATTATAACACTAAACTCTAATACAAACTAAACTTAAAGGAAGAGAAGAGACGAAAAGTAAAAAGTTCCAAGGAAAAGAAACAAAAAGAAGAAGAAGAAAAAAGTAATAATAATAATAATAATAACAACAGAGTTGGAAGGGACCCTGGAGGCCTTCTAGTCCAACCCCCTGCCCAGGCAGGAAACCCTGCATCATCTCAGACAGATGGTTATCCAAAAGTAAAAATATTATAAAGAGAAAATAAATATATACAGTGTCTTCCAACCTTCATTGTAAGTACAGGTAGACCTCCACTTAACAACAGTTCATTTAGTGACCGTTCAAAGTTACAACGGGGCTAATGACCATTTTTCACACTTACAACCTTTGTAGTCACATGACTTGACTTGGCAACTGGCTCATAGTTATAGCTGTGTCCCAAGGGCATGGGATCATCTTGTGCGACCATCTGACAAGCAAAGTCAACGTGGGGGACCCCGATTCACTTAACAACCATGGCAAGAAATGTCGTAAAATGGGGCAAAACTCACTTAACAAATGTCTCACTTTAGCAACACAAATTTGGGGCTCAGTTGTGGCCGTAAGTCGAGGATTACCTGTATAAACAAAATTTAGTAACTCTTCACCCTTTTTAAGGCTACAGTGTCTTCTTCCCATATCGTCTGTCATCTAGATCCGTAATGGCGAACCTATGACACGCGTGCCCGAAGCGGCATGCAAAGCCATGTCGCCCAGCAAATGTGGCCTTGTTTTTTTGTCTTCTGGGTTTCTGTCCTTCATGCGTGTGGTAGTGTCAAAAACCGGTATGCACATGCGCGCCGACCAGCTGATTATCAGGCACGTATGTGTGCTAGAACCCAGAAGTTTGGCTTTTCTGGAGTGTGATCCCTTCGCGTGGCGCAGCAGCGCTGAAAACCGCCCTGTTGTACGTGAACCGCTCAGCTGATCTTGGGCATGCATGCACGCTATTATTTATTTATTTATTTATTTATTTCATTAGATTTTTATACCGCCCTTCTCCCGAAGGACTCAGGGCGGTGTACAGCCAGAAAATAAAACCCACAATATACACAAATTAAAACAGAAATTTAAAACGAGCATATTACAAAAGTGGCCGACATTTAAAAGTTTAAAACCCTAAAAATTAATAAATAACCCCAATTAAAATTTACTAAAACTTTTAAGCCAGTCCCGCTTGAATAAATAAATGCGTTTTCAGCTCACGGCGAAAAGTCCGAAGATCAGGCACTTGGCGTAGACCAGGGGGAAGTTCGTTCCAAAGCGAACGAGAAGTTCCCGGAAGTTCTGCTTTTCCGGAGCGCAGCCCTGACGAGCAGGTGTGTGCGCGTGTGACATTTCCGCGTGACCTTTTTTTGGCACTCGGTGCCAAAAGGTTCGCCATCACTGATCTAGATCAGGGGTCTCCAACCTTTCGGAACCTCATAATTTTAAATCTCACCGACCACTAATATGATCTGCCTAATGACCCGCTGGGTGGGCATGGCTAGGTGGTCATGTGACTGGGTGGGCGTGGCCAACTCCATGTCACTCACATTGAGGGGCGCCTCGCCGGCTTCTACTCGCCCCTCCCCTCCCAGCCACTTCTCACCTGCCCCAACATATTTTAACGTTGATCAGATAAACCCACTCTATATTCCTGTCTTTTCCTTCTAAAAACCTTAAACTCACTCCAATATTGTCCTCCAATATCTTTTCCATTTCTTCTTTGTCCCACAGCTCAGACTTCAACCAGGCTTGGACCAGCCTGTTTCGTAAATCCAGTAAGGGGGAAAAAAAATATATCTTGCTTTGTCATTCGAATTTCCTTTTTAAATGTTAACACTTCAGCCAATTTCTTCCCTAGACACAGTGAAACATTCGTTGCTAAATCATTAGCTTAGCCTGTCAGTTGTAAATCCACTTTAATGCTGTCTCTACCATGTCAGATAAAATTTGTTCTGCCTCTGACATTTCTTCAATAACATCTTCGGGAGATCATTTATTTAGAGACACCGACATCATTTCTACCATTGTCAATATTGTTATTGCTACTATTTTCCAATTCCTTTCTTCCAAAGTCTCCTTTTTTCACACTTACGACCGTTTTTCCACACTTTACACACTGCAGCACACATGGCAGAAACTTGAGTGAGTTTTGCTCCATTTTATGGCCTTTCTTGCCACGGTTGTTAAGTGAACCACCGTAGTTTTTAAGCGAGTAACACGGTGGTTAAGTGAATCTGACTTTTTATTTATTTATTTATTAAATATGTATACCGCCCTTCTCCCAAAGGACTCAGGTGGTTCACAGCCAATAAAATACAAATACATATAACAAAAGTTAAAAGCAGTATAAAAAACTAATTCCATATATGGCCTAAAAATTTGAATACTATTAAAAACCCCGTTTAAAAACCCCAATTAAAAACCCCATAAATAAATGCCAGTTGCCAAGCATCCAAATTTTTGATCACGTGACCGGGGTGGGTGGGAGGAGGAATGCTACAACGGCCGTAAGTGTGAAAAAACGGTCATGAGTCAGGGATGCTCCAACGTCAAAGATGGTCGCTAAATGATTTAAGTTGTTGTTCAGGTTGTTAAATTGAGGTCGCCCGGTGCAAAAGCACCCCAAAGTGAACCAGAAAAACACTGTCCGTTTAAAAGCGCCGAGTTCGAATCAAGCTCACCACTTCGGCGAGGAAGCACCTGCTCGAACTCGGCTTTCGTCTTCCCCGTTTGCAGCTGGCTTTCCCCACCAGTTTGCAGCTGGCTTCCCCCAAATTTAATCAATTAATAAAATCAATTAATAAAATAATAAATTAGGAACGAAGGAAGGAATGGGGAAGAGAGGAAGGAAGGAATCAACTCCCAGGGCTTGAGTTGATGAATCCACTCGTAGACCTTATTGTCTCACCAGATTGAAGAGAGACCAAGATACGGATGTAGGGGCCATTAGCCCACAGATATATATATATATATATTTGGGGGGGGGAGAAAGAAAAATGGAGAGAGATTCGCGGCCAAATCAATTTCCACCCAATTCCCCCAGGTACTCGTTCTCTCCTCACCACACCTTGAACTCTCCCCACTCCGCAAAATCGACTCCTTATCACTGTTGCACAGAGCTCCAAACAAACTGGA
Organism: Ahaetulla prasina; assembly: GCF_028640845.1. Classification (NCBI taxonomy): domain Eukaryota; kingdom Metazoa; phylum Chordata; class Lepidosauria; order Squamata; family Colubridae; genus Ahaetulla; species Ahaetulla prasina. Next base: position 371,365,617 of record NC_080539.1, on the reverse strand, counting down.
AGGAGGGTGTGTGTGTGTGTCAGATTTTGATTTTCGTTTCCCCCCCCCCTCTCCCCTTCTTAATTATCATCTCCTTCTCTTCCTGCCCCTCTGCGAAATGATTTATTAATCGGGGTTGGCTTTGGGTCTGTTTGCCTCTCTTTCTCGATCTGGGGGAAGAGATAAAAGACCCTGACTTGGGGGGAGAGGCGAGAAAGAGAGAGTCCGAGAGATTATTATTTTTTTTTTTCCGGAGTGGGGGAGCATCACTGGCTTAAATTGCCTCCTCTGTATTTCTTTCTCTCTCTCTCTCTCTCTCTCTGTCCCCCCCCTCCTCCCCACCCTTACAGGATTTACCAGCCGTTTTCAGCGCTGCTAATTCAATAACCCGCTCTATAATTATTCCATAATAAACTACTATTATCCGAACATTCGCTAGACAGCTGTGATTGCCTCCCGGCATAGGAACCGGGCTCCCCAGGGGGGTGGAAGTGGGGCAGCCCGGGGGGGGGGCGCGCAGTACGCCATTCAGCCCCTCCTCCACCGAGGATTTGGCAGGAGTGAACAAGGAAGCAACCCACTTCTCTCTTCCTCTTTCTTTCTTTCTCTCTCTCTCCCTCCATCCCTATTTCTCTCTCTCTCTCTCTGCACAGTCTATATTGGCTGATCATGCACATTTGGAAACTACAGCTTGGCTAGTAAGACCTACAGCCTTTCGTTTAGTGACTGCTAACTGTATTTTTACCCCATTTTACGACCTTTCTTGCCACAGTCGTTAAGCGAATCACCACCGCAGTTAAGTGAATAACACGGTCGTTAAGTGAATCTGGCTTCCTCGAAGGTCGCAAAAAGGGGGAAAAAACGGGACACTGCAACGGTCGCTAGGGTGAAAAATGGCCATAAGTCACTTTTTTTCAGTGAGACGGTAACTATGAAACACCGCTACATGAACTGTTGTAAGTTAAGGACTACCTGCATTTAAAATCTTTCCATTTTTCTTCAAGACAGTGGTGGTTATTGATAAATAAATATCAATAAACACTTGATTTAACGCAGACATCAGTTTAGTGGCGTTCAGAGGTAACAAAGAAAGTTTAACGTTATGTATATAATTTAAAAAATAAGAAAGCTGTCAGGTAACTGTGAGTTCTAGGCCTCATGGAGGCATGAAAACAAATAAATTTAATCAATTAATAAAATAATAAATTAGGAACGAAGGAAGGAATGGGGAAGAGAGGAAGGAAGGAAAGAAGGAGTTGGGAAGGAAGGAAGGAATGGGGAAAACAGGAAGGAAAGAAGGAAAGGAAGAATAGGGAAAAGGAAGGAAGGAAGGAGTGGGGAAGAGAAGAAGGAAGAAAGGAGAGGAAGGAAGGAGTAGGGAAGAGGAAGGAAGGAAGGAAGGAATGTTGAAGAGAGGAAGGAAAGAAGGAGTGGGGAAAAGGAAGGAATGGGGAAAAGGAAGGAAGGAGTGGGGAAGAGGAAGGAAGGAAGGAAGGAGTGGGGAAGAGAGGAAGGAAGGAGTGGGGAAGAGAGGAAGGAAGGAGTGGGGAAGAAGAAGGAAGGAAGGAATGGGGGAGAGAGGAAAGAAAGAGGGAAAGAAGGAATGGGGAAAAGGAAGGAATGGGAAGAGGAAGGAAAGAAAGAGTGCGGATGAGAAGAAGGAAGGAAGAAAAAAAGGAGAGGAAGGAAGGAGTGGGGAAGAGGAAGGAAGGAAGGAAGGAGTGGGGAAGAGAGGAAGGAAAGAGTGGGGAAAAGAGGAAGGAAGAAAGGAATGGGAACAAGAGGAAGGAAGGAGTGGGGAAGAGAGGAAGGAAGGAAAGAAGGAAAGAAGGAAGGAATGGGGAAAGAGGAAGGAAGGAAGAAGGAAGGAATGGGGAAAAGGAAGGAATGGGAAGAGGAAGGAAAGAAAGAGTGCGGATGAGAAGAAGGAAGGAAGAAAAAAAGGAGAGGAAGGAAGGAGTGGGGAAGAGGAAGGAAGGAAAGAGTAGGGAAAAAGGAAGGAAGGAAGGAAGGCCCACTGAACAAGCTGCAAAGCTACACCAGTGTTGGTGTGCATGCGCCCACACGATGCACACTGGCGCCTCCACACTGGCGCCTCCGTATAGAAAAGCCGCTGGGGATTTAAGCCAAGACGGCTGGACTTCAGGGAACGCTGGACGGGGCCACCAGCTCTTCCTCCACCTTTTCCGAAAACCCCCATAAAAGTCCAGGCTTGAGTCAATGAATCACATCTCTTCCAACCAAGTCCACACCTAGTAAAAATCCTTTGCAAATGCACAGGGATTTTTTTCAAGAGAAACCTTTGGGGAGAGGCAAAGAAACTCTCTCTCTCTCTTTCTCTCTCTCTTTCTGTTTGCTAGCGCCAACGTTCTGCTACTTACCTTCCCAGCCGCTAAAATATTCCTTCCTTCCCAGCCTGGACGAGACGGGGTGGGGGGAGAGGGATACCCTCCAAGCTCCCCCCCCAACGTGGAGCCCTCGAATCCCGTCTCCAGCGTTCAGCGAGTCTCAAATCCCGCCAGGCGCGTGGCCAGGAACCGCCAGACGCCTGCAATTCTCAACCTGCCCCGAAGTGAGGACAGGTTTGCTAGGAGTCGACATTGCCAGCAAACGAGGCCCGTCGGCGATTGCAAAATATACGTGAAACAAAAAAAGGGGAAAAGAAAGAAGAACCCCTGGGCTCACACACACACACACACACACACACACACACACACACACACACACACACAAACACACACAAAAACAGAGTCCCCAGGCTGTACACTTTCAGGATCGCTCAGGAAACAGGAAGCACCTGTTAGTTTGACAGCCACCAGACTTTAAAAGTGGATAATTGAAGGGGAAAAAAAACTATCATGATTCGAGAAGCCGACATGGCTGGGGGTGGGAGCGTAACACATAGGTGGCGGTCCTCAACTTACGACCGCCACGGAGCCCGACATTCCCCTTGTGAAAATTTGAGTTCGAGAAGATGGACTGTAATTTGAGAAATGGACTTACGAAATTTGAAGGAATATACAAGTGGGAAAAAAAAATTGAATTTGAGAAGATGGATTAATTTTAAAAATGGATTGTAAAAAGATGTAATATGTGAAGTTGGTATTGCTTCTTTTCTTTTTTTTTCTTTTTATATTCTTTCCTATCTCGTTATTTTTATTGTGAGGGGATCTAAAGTTTTAAATTATTAAAGGTGGGAGGTTATGTTTATTTTGTATACTTTAGCTTGTGATTGTTGGTTATAATACCCGGTATTTGCTCAGGGAAGTCTGGGGGGAAGGGGAGGAGGGGGGAAAGGGGGGAATGATACATGGATTGATTATTAATGTACAGTAATTTTTGAAGATATGAAAATAAAATTTAAAATGATATTGGGGATGCTCGATTGCCATTTCAGAAAGAAAAGGAGAGAGGAGTAGAAGGAGGGAAGAAAGTAGGTAGGAAAGAGTGGAGAAGGAGGAGGGGAATAAGAAAGTTAGATTGGGTGGAAGAAGGGAGGAGTGGAGAAGGAGGAGAGGAAGTAGTAAAGTGAAGGAGATGAAGGATGTGAAAGTAGTAGAGGGTAGAGAGGGAGGTGTGAAGAAAGGAAGTGGCAATCGGGCAGGCCTGAATCAGTATGATTAATGATTAATGATACATAATAGTTTGCACATAAATATGATGTTGGAAAATGGAAATAAAAATTATTTATACAAAAAAGTGGATAATTGAAGGGGGAAAAAAAACTATCATGATTCGAGAAGCCGACATGGCTGGGGGTGGGAGTGTAACACATAGGTGGCGGTCCTCAACTTACGACCGCCACGGAGCCCGACATTTCCCTTGTGAAGTGAGACCTTGGTCGGGTGAGTTTTGCCTCATTTTATGACCTCTCTTGCCTCGCTTGGGAAGTGAATCGCTGAAGTTGATAAAGTCGGTCACTTATTAAGTGAAATTGGGCTTCCTCCGTTGGCTTTGCTGGTCAGAAGGTCGCAAAAGGGGATCGGGTGACCCCGGGACACTGCGACCGTCATAAATACGAACCGGTTGCCAAGTGTCCGAATTTTGACCACATGGGGATGCTAGAAAGTGTGAAAAATGGTCCTCTGTAACTTTTTTCAGCGCCGTTGTAACGTTGAGCGGTCACTAAGCGCGAACTGTTGTAAACCGTTGTCGATTAGTGACGGGTGAGATTCTGGAGCTCCTACTTCGATTAGCAAAGGAAGAATAAAATACAGTACAATAACACACACAGGAGGAAACAGCGCTAGATAAACTTCAGGTAGTCCTCGACTTACGGCCACAATTGAGCCCAAGATTTCTGTTGCTAAGCGAGACATTAAGTGAGCTTTGCCTCATTTTATGACCTTTCTTGTCACAGTGGTTAAGTGAATCACTGCAGTGCTAAAGTTGCAGAAACAGGTTTCTGTCTGTATGAGCCAATCACCAGTAGAAAGTGAATTCTAGTTCCACCTTAGGTGTTAAAATTGACTGGGTTACTTTGGGTCAATTACTAGGAGACGGTGAGTTCTAGTCCATCTTAAGACACCCAAGCCAGCTGGGTGACTTTGAGTCCATCACCAGGAGACGGTGAGCTCTAGTCCATCTTAGACACCCAAGCCAGCTGGGTGACTTTGAGCCAATCACTAGGAGACAGTGAGTTCTAGTCCATCTTAGACACCCAAGCCAGTTGGGTGACTTTGAGTCAATCACTAGGAGACGGTGAGTTCTAGTCCATCTTAGACACCCAAGCCAGTTGGGTGACTTTAAGTCAATCACTAGGAGACGGTGAGTTCTAGTCCATCTTAAGACACTCAAGCCAGCTGGGTGACTTTGAGTCCATCACCAGGAGACGGTGAGTTCTAGTCCATCTTAGACACCCAAGCCAGTTGGGTGACTTTAAGTCAATCACCAGGAGACGGTGAGTTCTAGTCCATCTTAAGACACTCAAGCCAGCTGGGTGACTTTGAGTCAATCACTAGGAGACGGTGAGTTCTAGTCCATCTTAGACACCCAAGCCAGTTGGGTGACTTTGAGTCAATCACTAGGAGATGGTGAGTTCTAGTCCATCTTAAGACACCCAAGCCAGCTGGGTGACTTTGAGTCCATCACCAGGAGACGGTGAGCTCTAGTCCATCTTAGACACCCAAGCCAGCTGGGTGACTTTGAGTCCATCACCAGGAGACGGTGAGTTCTAGTCCATCTTAAGACACCCAAGCCAGCTGGGTGACTTTGAGCCAATCACCAGGAGACGGTGAGTTCTAGTCCATCTTAAGACACTCAAGCCAGCTGAGTGACTTTGAGTCAATCACCAGGAGACGGTGAGTTCTAGTCCATCTTAGACACCCAAGCCAGCTGGGTGACTTTGAGCCAATCACCAGGAGACGGTGAGTTCTAGTCCATCTTAAGACACCCAAGCCAGTTGGGTGACTTTGAGCCAATCACCAGGAGACGGTGAGTTCTAGTCCATCTTAAGACACCCAAGCCAGCTGGGTGACTTTGGGTCAATTACTAGGAGACGGTGAGTTCTAGTCCATCTTAGACATCCAAGCCAGCTGGGTGACTTTGAGTCAATCACCAGGAGACAGTGAGTTCTAGTCCATCTTAAGACACATAAGCCAGCTGGGTGACTTTGGGTCAATTACTAGGAGACGGTGAGTTCTAGTCCATCTTAGACATCCAAGCCAGCTGGGTGACTGAGTCAATCACCAGGAGACTGTGAGTTCTAGTCCATCTTAAGACACCCAAGCCAGCTGGGTGACTTTGGGTCAATTACTAGGAGACGGTGAGTTCTAGTCCATCTTAGACACCCAAGCAGGTTGGGTGACTTTGAGTCAATCACCAGGATACGGTGAGTTCTAGTCCCACTTTAGGCATGAAACCCAACAGGGGGATTCTGGGCCAATCCCTCTCTCTCAGCCCAACCTACCTCACAGGGTTGTTGTGCTGGGGGGAAAAGGAGGAGGCAGAAGTAGCAGCTATGCTCACCACCTTAAATTATTATTTGTAAACATAACAAAGGCAGGATGCAAATAGGTAAATAAACGGACATTGCAAATAGCCTCCCCCTTCAATACACCCGCTCTCCAATTCTGGAAGGACAAATCGACGTTCCCATGATTCCCTGCGGCCTCCCAAGATCTCCTTCCCAATTCCATATTTGGCAAACATTCAGAGCGAAATAAATCAAGGCTGCAGCCATCAGATAAATAACTCCTTGCCCAAGGCTCAGATCGCTTATGGAATTGATACCTACACATTTCATTACACAACGCAAGCAACTGTCAAAGCAACAAAGTGAAGGGAAAAAAAACAGGGGTCCAGAAACCCCCCCTTCCCCCTTAAAAGCAGCCATCTTGCCCTCAACCCCAAATCAGACACCTCTCCCACAAGGCCACAGGAACGCAAGTAGTCCTCGACGTACGACCGCAAGGGAGCCTGTTGCTAAGAGGTGAGACCCTGGCTAAGTGTGTTTGGGCCCCGCTTGACAGCCCGTTCTTGTCACAGCGGTTAAGTGAATCGCTGCAGCCATTAAGCTACCGACGCGGCCAAGGGTGGGATTCAAAAATTTTAGCGACCAGTTCTGTGTCCTGTTGCTGGGTGGGCGTGGCCATGGTGGGTGTGGCCTACTCGACCTCCTGGACCACAGCTGTGGGGGAGAGTCGTTTTCGCCCTCCTCAGGCTCCGGAGGCTTTCCTTGAGCCTCCGGGAGAGCAAAAACAGCCTCCCCCGGGCTCTGGAGGTGCTCTGGAGCAGGGGTCTCCAACCTTGGCAACTTTAAGACTTGTGGACTTCAACTCCCAGAATTCCTCAGCCAAGGTTAGAGACCCCTGCTCTGGAGGATGGAAACGAGTCTGTTTCCAGACTTCCGAATGGCTTGTTTTTCGCCCCCCCAGAGCCTCCGCGCGGGCCCTGCACTTCCCCGACATCCAAAACGGGCCGTTTGGAGACTCCTGAGAGGGGTGGGGTGGGGCAGAGCCAGGCAGTCCTTGCAACTACCGGGTTTGGCGAACCAAATGTAAAATTAGCATCCGGTTCGCCCCGAACCGGCTGAATCCCATCCCTAGCTGCGATTGTTAAGCGGATCTGGCTTCCCCATTGTCTTTGCTCGTCAGAAGGTCGCCAAAGGGGATCGCGTGGCCTCGGGACACTCCCACCGTCATCCACCACGAGCCCATTGCCAACCGTGTGAATTTGGATCACGTCGACCCTGGGGATGCTTGCCACGGTCGTTAAGTGTGAAAATGGGCCGTAAGTCCCTTTTTTTCCAGTGCCGTTGTAACTTCAAAGGGTCAGTAAACAAATTGCTATAAGTCAACCGTAAGTTTCAAATTGTTTTCGAATTTTAGAATTATAAGATGCCCCGGGTCAGGTTGCAGAGTTATAGGAATGAATGAAAATGAATGAATAAATGAATGAATAAATGAATGAATGAATGAATGAATGAATTCCTTCAGACCGGATGGAGTTTCTTTCTGAAAACCTAGGGGAACCCCCACCCCCCACCCCGTTGCTTCAGAGGAATTTTCCAACCTCTCCATGCAAACACCAAGCCAAGGGGCCCCAACTGGATTAAATTTCCCCATCCAATTTATTTTAGGAAAACATTCTTGGAATCGCGGTTGCCTGCATTTTATTTAACCCTTTGGGGCTAGCCCTCCCCCTGCCCCAAACAAATGGACATCCGGATGGGATGGATCAGGGGGAAAAAAACAGCCAGGTCATTTCTGTATTACATAGGACTTCTCGGTCAGCCAATGTAATTCTTTCTCTGGATTTGTTCTGTCATATTAAACAAAAAACAAAATAAAACACGCCGTACCAATTTTAGAACTGTTCAAATCAAGTGTCCGAATCTCCTGGGCTGCCAGAGGGCAGGGAAGAGTTCTTTTGCATCTCTCTGCTGCCCCTTGTGGCCGCTTGGAAGATGACAAGCATAGGTACAGATACACCTCGACTTACAACCGTTTTTTTTTGGTGACCATTTGTAGTTACAACAGCAAATGAAAAAAGGGACTTACAACAGTTTTTCACATTTACAATCGTTGCAACCGTTAGAACCCCCATTCTATCCTATCCTATCCTATCCTATCCTATCCTATCCTATCCTATCCTATCCTATCCTATCCTATTCTATTCCGTTATTCTTGTTTCTCTTTTCTTCTCTTTTCATTTCATTCCATTCCTATTTCCTATTCTATTCTATTCTATTCTATTCTATTCTATTCTATTCTATTCTATTCTATTCTATTCCATTCTATTCTATTCTATTCCGTTATTCTTGTTTCTCTTCTCTTCTCTTCTCATTCCATTCCTATTCTCTATTTTATTCTATTTTATTCTACATTCTATTCTATTCCATTATTATTTCTCTTCTCTTGTCTTTTCATTTCATTCCTATTTCCTATTCTGTTCTATTCTATTCTATTCTATTCTATTCTATTCTATTCTATTCTATTCTATTCTATTCTATTCTGTTCTGTTCTGTTCTGTTCTGTTATTCTTATTCCTCTTCTTTTCTCCTCTCTTCATTCCATTCCTATTTCCTATTTCCTATTCTCTATTCTATTCTATTCTATTCTATTCTATTCTATTCTATTCTATTCTATTCTATTCTATTCTGCAATTTATTCTTCATTCTAGTCTATTCCATTATTCTTGTTTCTCTTCTCTTCTCTTCTCTTTTCATTCCATTCCTATTTCCTATCCTATCCTATCCTATCCTATCCTATCCTAAGGGCTGCCTGATAAGTTAGTGAAAAGCAGCTGTTTCTTTTTGGCTGCCCTTCCAAAGGACTCCAACTCCCATCCCTGTCATCTGAAAGGTTTAAATCATGCCTGGTAGATAAAACAAAGGAACACGTTGATGACTGGATTCAAATTTATACACACATCTGGACAACAGCAGGCTGGGCAAAGGCTGATTAAAGGTGCTTTCCTGAATGCATATAATTACTGTCCAGATTTAGTTGCATATGTAATCTATGATTTTATGGAGAGCGGCAGATTAAATCTCAGCCTGAGGGCCTCAGGGATAAAGCCGAACCACAAATGATTATGTGAGAATGGGCAGCAAGTAGAGAAATGGAAGGGAAAAAAATAACTTTCTTTATTTGACTCTAAGCTATTTACGGACACTTTTTAATTCTTTCTGGCTAGGGCAGGGGTCTGCAAACTTGGTTCTTTTAAGACTTGTGGACTTCAACTCCCAGAATCCTCAGCCAGCTGAGGAATTCTGGGAGTTGAAGTCCACAAGTCTTAAAAGAGCCAAGTTTGCAGACCCCTGGGCTAGGGTAAATAGCAGTGTTGGGTTTTTCTACAGGTAGTCCCCAACTTACAACCGCAATTTTTTGTTTTAATTGGGTTTTTAATTGCTTATTTATTATTGTTGTATTTTAATATGCCTGTGAACTGCCTTGAGTCCTACGGGAGATGGTGCGGTATAAAAGTATAAAAATAAAATAAAATAAAATACAAAAAATAAAATTGAGCCCAAACATTCTGAGGATAAGCGAGTGAATTTTGACCCCATTTTACAACTATTCTTGCCACGGTTGTTACATGAATCACTGAAGTTATTAAGTTAGTAACACGGCTTTTAAAAGAATTTACGGCTTCCCTCCCCCGTTGACTTTGCTTGTCAGATGGTCGCAAAGGCGAATCACGTGACACCGGGACACTGCAACCGTCATAAATAGGAGTCAATTGCCACGCGTCAGGGTTTTGATCACAGGAGATACCGCAATGGTCGTAAGTGTGAAAAACATTCATAAGCTCCTGACCTCTGGAATGAACTGCCTCCGAGGATACGTCAACTTCTTGATCTCCGGACCTTTCGCCGCGAGCTAAAGACCTTTCTGTTTCATCGTGCAGGGCTGGCTTAATGAAGTTTTTTACTGGGGTTTTAATATAGTTTTTATTATTTATTTATTTATTTATTTATTTATTTATTTATTATTTACATTTCTATACCGCCCTTCTCCGAAGACTCAGGGCGGTTTACAGCCAAGTTAAAAAGACATATACAAAAATTAAAACACAATATTTGAAATTTAAAAATCCGAAACCATAAGGCCGAATATTAAAATAACAAGAAATAAAACCACTCAATTAAAAATTACTCTTAGGCCAACCCTGCTCGTTGAAAACAAAAAACTCAGTAAGCTCCAACTCAGTAAGCTCAAACTGCCCAAGGAGCTGCTGATCCGATTCTACAGAGGAATTATTGAGTCTGTCATTTGCACCTCTATAACTGTCTGGTTCGGTTCTGCAACCCAACAAGAAAAACACAGACTTCAGAGGATAATTAGAACTGCAGAAAAAATAATTGCTACCAACTTGCCTTCCATTGAGGACCTGTATACTGCACGAATCAAGAAGAGGGCCGTGAAAATATTTGCAGATCCCTCGCATCCTGGACATAAACTGTTTCAACTCCTACCCTCAAAACAACGCTATAGAGCACTGCACACCAGAACAACTAGACACAAGAACAGTTTTTTCCCGAAGGCCATCACTCTGCTAAACAAATAATTCCCTCAACACTGTCAGACTATTTACCGAATCTGCACTACTATTAATCGTCTCATAGTTCCCATCACCAATTTCTTTCCACTTATGACTGTATGACTGTAACTTTGTTGCTGGCAATCCTTATGATTTATATTGATATATTGACCATCAATTGTGTTGTAAATGTTGTACCTTGATGAACGTATCTTTTCTTTTATGTACACTGAGACCAAGACAAATTCCTTGTGTGTCCAATCACACTTGGCCAATAAAAAAAAAATTCTATTCTATTCTATTCTAAAAGTCTTGAGCTCGCGCTTAAAGGCCTGGAGGTCGGGAAGAAGGCGTAGCCCCAGAGGCAGTTCGTTCCATAGGGTAGGTGCCCCCACAGAAAAGGCTCTTCCCCTTGGGGGCCGCCAGCCGACATTGTTTAGCTGACGGCACCCCGAGGAGACCCTCCCTGTGGGAGCGCACAGGTCGATGGGAGGCTATTGGCGGCAGTAGGCGGTCCCGTAAGTAACCTGGTCCTATGCCATGGAGCGCTTTAAAGGTGATCACCAACACCATGAATTGTGCGCGGAAGACCACCGGCAACCAGTGCAGCTTGCGTAGGAGAGGTGTTATATGGAAGCTCCGAGACGCTCCCTCTATCCCCCGCGTAGCCGCACTCTGTACCAGTTGAAGTCTCCCGGTGCTCTTCAAGGGGAGCCCCATGTAGAGAGCATTGCAGTAGTCCAGGCGGGAGGTAACGAGGGCATGAGTGACCGTGCATAACGAATCCCGGTCCAGTTGGCGGATCAGGCGAACCTGATAAAAAGCTCCCCTGGCAACGGCCGTCAAGTGTTCTTCCAACGACAGCCGTGCATCCAGGTGTAGGAATTTAGCACCCACCCCCCTCCTACAAGAATGAAATATTTTAGAAAATATTTAAAAAGGCAGAATATATTTCCCTGGATGAGAAATGGAGAAACATGTTTTAAAGACAAAGCAGCTCCCTGCAACTTCCTGCCACCCCCCACCTTTGTTAATGGGCCATCATCTGCATCATAATAGAACCCATCTAGGAACTGAAACTCACCACATGGCACCTGGGAAGATTACATCAGCCAGCAAGGCTAGCTAAGACCCCCACCCCCTGAGAGTCTGACAACCAATCAGGATACTCTTCCTGTGCCCCAGAAAGTTCAAAGCTCAGAAAAAGCATAAAACCAGGGAGCACACAGGATCTCAGCCCTTCTCTGTTCAGGATCTCAAGCCATGTGATCCTGGTCACCATTGGCTGTAAACCGCCCTGAGTCCTTCAGGAGAAGGGCGGTATATAAATTAAATAAATAAATAAATAAATAAATAAATAAATAAATAAATAAATAAATAATAATAAAAAGTCACACTTCGACTGAAATTTCGGCGCCAATTGCCACTGAACTAATTAATGGCCATTAAATGAACTGTTGTAAGTGAAGGGCTTGCCTGAACAGGTAATCCTTGACTTATAACACTTTGCTTAGTGACTGTTCAAAATTATAACGGCACTGAAAAAAGTGACAGGTGATCATTTTCCACACTTAACAACCGCTGCAGCACCCCCCATGGTCAAAATTCAGACAATTGGCAACTGATTCACATTTATGACGGTTGAAGTGTCCCAGGGTCACGTGATCCCCTTTTGGGACCATCTGAGAAGCAAAGACAATGGGGAATCCAGATTCACTTAACAACCGTGTTGCTAACTTCACAACAGCAGCGATTCACTTAACAACCGTGGCAAGAAAGGTCGTAAAATGGGACAAAACTCACTTAACAAATGTCTCACTTAGCAACAGAAATCTTGGGCTCAATTGTAGTTATAAATCGAGGACTACCTGTATTCTTAATGTTCGCCTGATGTGAAAAAAATTCGGTTCGCCGTCGTGGACCAAACCTGGCTAGCTATTTCAACCATAGAATTTCAATTCTGTAGGAATTTAGCACCCACCCCCCTCCTAGAAGAATGAAATATTTTAGAAAATATTTAAAAAGGCAGAATATATTTCCCTGGATGAGAAATGGGGAAACATGTTTTAAAGACAAAGCAGCTACCTGAAACTTCCTGCCACCCCCCACCTTTGTCAATGGGCCATTAAAGCCTCAGCCAAGCTCACTCATTTCCCCCCACCTTTGTCAATGGGTCAGAGGTAGAAACTCATTCTCCCCACCTTTGTCAATGGACCATCATTTGCAACACAATAGAACAGAAACTCACCACATGGCAAGGCTCAGGCAAGCTTGAGGGACAACCTACAATGTTAACTAAGACCCCTAGACCACCTGGGAGTTTGACAACCAATCAGGATACTCTTCCTGTCCCCCAGAAAGTTCAAAGCTCAGAAAAAGCATAAAGCCAGGGAGCACACAGAATCTCAGCCCTTTTCTGTTCAGGATCTCAAGCCATGTGATCTTGACCACCACTAAACCATCTTTCCAAGCAGCCTCCATGTTTCCAGTGTCTTTATCCCCACTTGGAACTGAACCCAGATGGATATTTCTTCCAACAATTCTCTCAATTTTCTATGACCAGAAAATTAAAATTGAAGATTTTACCCCTTAAGCAGTAAAAAAAAAATAATAATAATGGGATTTTCTGCAATGCTGACCAAATCACATTTCCACCCCAATCACCAGCTGGGATATTTTAGTGTCATTTTATTAAAAAGCTGCATCTCATTACAATTTAGAATCCAGAGAGATTTTTAAAAAAAGACACATTCTCTATTCTTTAATGCTTTGAAGAAGCAGCTTCTTAAATAGGAAAAAAAAATTAGTGGCTGTATAAAAAATGCTCCATAAACTTTAGTGCATTATTAAAATACATTCTCTCTGGACAAAGGATCCGCTCTGCACAAGGATGGGGGTGGGGAAAGGAAGCAATTCGGTGCAAATTGTTAGAAAATGTAAGTCTTAACAGAGTAACGGGGACCTTGGAGGTCTTCTAGTCCAACCCCCCTGCTCAGGCAGAAAACCCTCTAACCATTTCAGACCATTTCGATCTCTTTTAAAAACTTCCAGTGTTGGAGCATTCACAGCTTCTGGAGGCAAGTCGTTAAAACACAAATATACAACAAACTCACTCACTATGATTCACTGAGAAATAGAGGGAAAAGAAATGGGAAGAAGGGGCGGAGGAGAGTGGGAAGGAGGGAGGGAGAAAGGAAGGAGAAATAGAGGGAAAAGAAATGGGAAGAAGGGGAGGAGGAGAGTGGGAAGGAGGGAGGGAGAAAGGAAGGAGAAATAGAGGGAAGAGGAATAGAGGAGAGGAGGAGAGTGGGAAGGAGGGAGGGAGGGAGGGAGGAAGGAGAAACAGAGGAAAGAGAAATGGGAAGAAGGGGAGGAGGAGAGTGGGAGAAAGGAAGGAGAAATAGACGGAAGAAAAAGAGGAGGAGGAGGAGAATGGGAAGGAGGAGGAGGGAGGGAGGAATGGAAGGAAGGAGAAATAGAGGGAAGAAAAGAGGAGGAGGAGGAGGAGGAGAATGGGAAGGAGGAGGAGGGAGAGAGGAGGAGAAACAGAGGAAAGAGAAATGGGAAGAAGGGAGGAGGGAGGAAGGAGGAGGAAAAGGAAGGAAGGAGAAATAGAGGGAAAAGAAATGGGAAGAAGGGGAGGAGGAGAGTGGGAGGAGGGAGGGAGAAAGGAAGGAGAAATAGAGGGAAGAGGAATAGAGGAGAGGAGGAGAGTGGGAAGGAGGGAGGGAGGGAGGGAGGGAGGAAGGAGAAACAGAGGAAAGAGAAATGGGAAGAAGGGGAGGAGGAGGAGGAGGAGGAGGAGGAAGGAGGGAGGAGAAAGGAAGGAGAAACAGAGGGAAGAAAAAGAGGAGAGGAGGAGAATGGGAAGGAGGGAGGGAGGACGGAAGAAAGGCGAAATAGAGGGAAGAGAAATGGGAAGAAGGGGAGGAGGAGTGAGGAAAAATGGAAGAGAAATGAGAAGAAGGAGAGGGAGAAGGAGGGAGGGAGAAAGCAGGGAAGGAAGGAGAGGCAAGAGAAATGGGAAGAATGGGAGGAGAAAAGAGGGAAGGAGGGAGGAAAAATAGAGGGAAGAGAAATAGAGAAGAGGAGGAGAGTGGGAAGGAGGGAGAAAGCAAGCAAGGAAGGAGAAACAGAGAGAGGAGAAATGGGAAGAAATATGATGGAGGGAGGGAGGGAGGGTGGAAGAAGAAATAAAGAGAGGAGAAATAGGAAGAGAAGGAGAAGGGAGGAAAAAAACGTGTTTTTCTTTTTCCTCTCCTCTTCTCCATGACACTAGTAGGTAACCTTTTAATTTTGGGTCGTTCTGCTGCACTTTTGAACATTGCTAGCGAAGAAAAAGCAGCTAAACATACATTCCTGGCACATCATAGCATTTCTTGAAGAAAAGGGGCCAACTGGGAATATCCCACCCCACCCCACCCTCCGTCTACCCAGCCCAGCAAAAGTTCATCGATTAAAATAGCTTTTGAGTGGTTTTAAAAATACATCGCATAGCGAAGCAAAACACAGGGAGAGTTTTTTTTTTTCAATATGTGATTACTGAGACGAAATTATTATATTCACCGAGATGGGAAAAAAATGGACACTCACCACATCGGAGAAAAATGGCTGGTGACATTTGATAAAACTTTACTGAAATGGATGAATTCGGTGTTGTTTTTTTAAAAAAATAAATAAATTAGGAAAAAGGACTATCGCTATTTTATTGGTGCCTGGAATTTATACACACAAACACTGCTTTGAAGAAAAATGGGGAAAAAATGTAAACACAGCTAGTCCTCAAATTACAACAGTCCGTTTAGTGACCGTGGCGCTGAAAAAAAGTCACTTAAGACCATTTTTCACCCTTACGACCGTTGCTACAGCATCCCCAGGTCACGTGATTTACCTTCAGATGCTTGGCAACTGGACTCACATTTATGACGGTCGCAGTGTCCCGGGGTCACGTGATCCTCCTTTTACGACCTCCTGACAAAGCAAAGTCAACAGGAAAGCCGGATTCACTTAACAGCTGCTTGTGACTCATTGAACAAGCGCAGCGATTCACTTAACGAATGTGACAAGAAAGGGCGTAAAATGGACCAAAACTCACGGAACTCATTTCTCACTTAGCAACCTACATTATGGGCTCAATTTTTGTGGTCGTAAGTTGAGGACTTACCTGTACGATCTGTTTGCATTGAAATGGGAAAAAAACATGACTTTGTGATTTCTGGTTTTGATGTTTGGGCAGGAAAAATTATAGATACGATAGGAATTATAGATAGAAATTAAAATTATAGAAATTATAGTGATATAATTTTAGAGGGGGGGTGTTTAATATATATATTTGTACTTCTGCCGCGAATAATGTCTAAAGCCACTTTTTAACTATATCTTTTTCTTTCTTTTCTACTTTTCTTCCAATTTTCGTTTTTCTTTTCTTTTCTGGCCCCAGGACTGTTACAATGTCACCCTTTGCTGTTTGCTTCACTAAGGACTAGAAACTTACACCCTCCGTTGAAGCCCCCTGGACTATTACAACTTCACCCTTTGATTTCTGTCTCACTAAGGACTGGAAGCGTGTGCCGAGCATCTCTGCTGAAGCACCCCCCCTGAACCGCTGCAACTTCAGACTCTGGCGCTCTGCCTCACCGAGGACTAGAAACTTGTGTTTTTCCATGACTCTGAGAAAGGACTCCCGGAAAAACCGAGCTTCCCAAGATATTAAACACATGCCCATAGACAGGCATGCATGCATAGACAAACACACATACACACAAACACACACACACACACACACACACACACACACACAGAGAGTGTCTGGCTGCCAATCCTTCTGGGTTTATTTCTAAGCTCCCGGTTCCCTTTGAAAGTACAGCTGAGAGAAATTTGCAGCAAAGTCTTTCATTCCTGAGCAGGTCAAAAGTTTATTTATGCAAGGAATAAAACAGGCAGGTCTGAGGAGAAACCAGGAAGCCTTTGTAAACCAGCTTTCCTTCTGAGAAAATGGCTTTATTTTTGAGTAAGAGGAGAGATGCGGTTTGTGTTTGTGTTTGTGTGTGTGTGTGTGTGTGTGTGTGTGTGTGTGTGTGTGTGTATGTGTGAGTGTGAGGCAGAGACGGAGAGGAGGAGGAGAACGACCCATTGTTATCGGTTCTGCTAACCAGGCACAATTCATCCTTAAACCAACAGCCTGAATCAGGGAACGGGTGACTGCATTCACAAGTGCAGTTCTAAAGCTGGCTAAAAACAGCCTCGGGAGTTTGTTTAGATTCCCATCTGGGGAGAACTCAGCTCTCTTCCCTCGGCAAGAGGGACGATAAGTAGTAACTCATCCTGTTTGAAACCGGGAACAGATTTCGGTTGTTCAGATGTGGCACATAGTAATCTTGGCATAACCGATGTGTTTTGTTAACCTTGGTTTAGCATGCTGTGTGAATCAGGTCAATCTATCTATTCTTTCTTTCTTTCTTTCTTTCTTTCTTTCTTTCTTTCTTTCTTTCTTTCTTTCCTCCCTCCCTCTCCCTTCTTTCTTTTTCTTCTTTCCTTTCTTTCTTTCCTCTTCTTCCATTCTTTCTTTCTTCTTTCCTCCTCTTTCTTTTCTCCCTCTCCCTTCTTTCTTTCTTCTTTCCTCCCTCCCTCCTCTTTCTTCTTTCCTCTCACTTCTCTTCTCTTTCTTTTCCTTCTTTCTTTCTCTTTCTTTCTTTCCTCCCTCTCCATTCTTTCTTTCTTTCCTCCTCCTCCTTTTCTTTCTTTCTTTTTCTTTCTTTTTTCCTCCCTCCTCTTTTCTTTTTCTTTCTTCTTTCCTCCCTCTTCTCTTTTCTTTTTCTTTCTTTCCTCCCTCCCTCCCTCTCCCTTCTTTCTTTCTTCTTTCCTCCCTCTCCTTCCTTCCTTTCTTCTTCCCTCCCTCCCTCTCCTTTCTTTCTTTCTCTTTCTTCTTCTCTCCCTCTCCTTCCTTCCTTCCTTCCTTCTCTCTGTGCTCCCTCTCTCTCTCATCTCCATCTCATTCTCCTTTGCGAAACATAAGCTAGAGTTGAGAATCTTTACTGGAGCACCTTTATAGCAGGCCCAGCCACCTTAATGATAACTAGAAACTTGTCCCTTTTCCAGACTCCCAAGGAAAAGCCAAGCTTTCCAAGGGATTAAACACACTCACACAAACGTCCATGCACACGTTGCAAACTAAATGCATACTGAACTGAGTCTCTGTTGTTGTGAGAACACGCTGGCCTTAACAAGGAGTGTAACTTGGGCAGGAAGCCTTAATATGAGTCTAATCCATTGTGCGAACAGCACTATGTTGTTTCCTAACTCAGGTTTAAAACTCAGGAGTCGGGGAACTCTATCACTGATTCACCAAGTGAAGTTACTAAGTGAGTCGCACCCACTTTTACAACCTTTTTGTCATAGGTAAGTGAATCACCGCAGTTGTTAAGCGAATCATGCGGTCCTTAAGCGAATCCAGCTTTGCCCATTGACTCGGCGTGTCAGAAGCTATCCACGCTGGCTGGGGGATGCTGGGAGTTGAAATCCAGCCCTCTTAAAGTAACCAAGCTTGAGAAAACCTGCAACTCTGGGACCACAAGTTGTGTGAAAACAACATCTCTGACCCTCCCTGTTGTTTATCACACAACACAAAGGTGGAAATGAGGAAAAATGATTCCGTACAGAGAGAATTCTTCTAACGACACGTTTGGAATGTTAATTATGTTTAAAGGTGAATTAAATTGGATTGTTGTGGCTGCGGTTGAATGAACTTCGATTCTGGTATCCTCACTACGTCCCGCCTCTTTTGTTTCGGGGAACGACACCAGACTAAGATTTGATTGTGCAACCACATTGCAAAATTCACAACATCCTCTACACCAGGGGTCTCCAACCTTGGCCACTTTAAGACTTATGGACTTCAACTCCCAGAAATCCTCAGCCAGCTTTAATGGTTTTCTGGGAGTTGTAGTCCACAAGTCTTAAAGTAGCCAAGGTTGGAAGCTGGTTGGGGAACTCTGGGAGTTGTAGTCCACAAGTCTTAAAGTGGCCAAGGTTGGAAGCTGGCTGGGGAATTCTGGGAGTTGTAGACCACAAGTCTTAAAGTGGCCAAGGTTGAAAGCTGGCTGGGGAACTCTGGGAGTTGTAGTCCACAAGTCTTAAAGTGGCCAAGGTTGGAAGTTGGCTGGGGAACTCTGGGAGTTGTAGTCCACAAGTCTTAAAGTGACCAAGGTTGAAAGCTGGCTGGGGAACTCTGGGAGTTGTAGTCCACAAGTCTCAAAGTGGCCAAGGTTGGAAGCTGGCTGGGGAATTCTGGGAGTTGTAGTCCACAAGTCTTAAAGTTGCCAAGATTAGAGTCCCCTCCTTTACACAGAGGTGTCCAAGCCTTGTTAACTTTTTAAGAGAAGACGCCTGGAGAGACGCCAGAGAAGACGCCTGGAGAGCACCTGGAGGTCCAGTCGCTCCGAAGCTGATCGGACACTAGTTAGGTCCTATTCTAGGACCTACCTAGTGGCAATGAGGAAGCGAGGCGCTTACGCCCACCCTCATTGCGCCGGCAGATAACCGCCCGGCCGCCCTGTTTGGGTGACCCGCCTTCCTACATCAGGAGGTGCGGGATGACCCGTTGCAGGGACGAGCCGAGGAGTTTAGCGGTTATCTATACGATAAAATCGCTCAGCTGAGGGACGGTCTGGACCGAAATTGGGATGATCCAAGCGAGGGAGAGGAGGCACGTCTTGTTGAGTCTATTTGGGATGAGTTTGACCCTGTGGCTCCTGAGGACGTCGACAGGTTGTTGGGGAGGCTGCACGGCACGACATGTTTACTGGACCCGTGCCCTTCCTGGCTGGTACTGGCCACTCAGGCGGTGACACGAGGCTGGCTCCAGAGGATTATCAACGCTTTATTGGAAGGGTTTTCCTGCCGCCTTGAAAGAGGCGGTGGTGAGACCCTCCTTAAGAAGCCCTCCTGGACCCAGCTATTTTGGGTAATTATCGCCCAGTTCCAACCTTCGCTTTGTTGCGAAGGTTGTAGAGAGTGCCGTGGCGCGACAGCTACCCCAATACCTGGATGAAGATGTCTATCTAGATCCGCTCCAGTCCGGCTTCCGACGCGGATACAGCACGGAGACAGCTTTGGTCGCATTGGTGGATGATCTCTGGAGGCCAGGGACAGGGGTTATTCCTCTGCCCTGGTCTTATTAGACCTCTCGGCGCTCGATACCATCGACCATGGTATCTGCTGCGCCGGCTGGGGATTGGGAGTGGAGGCACCGATATCGGTGGTTCTCCTCCTATCTCTCCGACCGGACGAGACGGTGTTGACGGGGGCAGAGGTCGACCGCGAGGGGCCTCACTTGTGGGGTCCCGCAGGGTCGATTCTCTCGCCCCTGTTGTTCAACATCTACATGAAGCCGCTGGGTGAGATCATCAGTGGTTTCGGGTGAGATACCAGCAGTACGCTGATGATACTCAGCTGTATTTTTCCACCCCGGCCACCCCAATGAAGTTGTTGAAGTGCTGTCCCGTGTTTGGAAGCCGACGGGTCTGGATGGGGAGAAACAGGCTCAAGCTTAATCCTCCAAGACGGAGTGGCTGTGGATGCCGGCATCCCGATTCAGTCAGCTGCAGCCGCAGCTGGCTGTCGGAGGCGAGTTATTGGCCCCAAAGGATAGGGTGCGCAACTTAGGCGCCCTCCTGGATGATCGGCTGTCGCTTGAAGATCATTTGACGGCCGCTCCAGGAGGGCCTTCACCAGGTTCGCCTGGTCCGCAGTTGCGCCTTCCTTGATCGGGATGCCTTATGCACAGTCACTCATGCCTCGCTACCTCTCGCTTGGATTACTGTAATGCTCTCTACATGGGGCTCCCCTTGAAGTGCACTCGGAGGCTTCAGTTAGTCCAGAATGCAGCTGCGCTGGTGATAGAGGAGCTACCCGTAGCTCCCATGTAACACCGCCTCCCGCGCAGACTGCACTGGCTGCCTGTGGCCTTCGAGTGCACTTTAAGGTGTTGGTTACGACCTTTAAAGCGCCCATGGCTTAGGACCTGGGTACTTACGGGACCGCCTGCTGCTACCACATGCCTCCCACCGACCCGCACGCCCCATAGAGAGGGACTTCTCAGGGTGCCGCCCGCCAAACAATGTCGGCTGGCGGCCCCAGGAAGGGCCTTCTCTGTGGGGCTCCCACTCTGGAACGAGCTTCCCCTGGTTTACGCCAAATACCTGACCTTCGGACATTTCGCGAACTGAAGACCCATCTTTTATTCGCTGGGCTGGCTTAATTGGATTTTAAAAGGAATTTTACAATTTTAAATGGGGTTTTAATAGATGATGATTTTTAATATCAGGCTAATTTTGAATAAGTTTTTTAAGGGTATTTAAATTGTGTATATTTGTATTGTTGTTTTTATTTTGCCTGTACACCGCCCTGAGTCCTTCGGGAGAAGGGCGGTATAAAAATCAAATTAAATAAATTAAATAAATAAATAAGATCTCTGAACTTCAACTCCCAGAATTCCCCAGCCAGGCATTTTGGGAGTTGAAATCCACAAGTCTTAAAAGTTAACCAAGTTGGATACCCTTGGGGCTTTACAGGGCCTGCACACACACACACACACACACACAAATCTTCACATCCTTCTTTGTCTTCGTTTTTCCTTCCACCAGAGGAGAGAAAAAATAAAATAAATCCACTCTTGCTATTTCAGCTTAAGCCTCCTGGAAACACAAGAGGATTGCACAACCCACAACTGGGAAGCATCAAAGCAGAACAGCCAAAACTGGGCCTTAAAAGCCGCACCAGCCCCGTTTGCTGACGTAGGAAACCCGCAACAAAAGCCAATCTCATTTCGGGCTAAATCTGACTTTATGCTTAGGCAAATGATAGCCTAGGTCATTGTTTGCAAAAAGCTGAAAATAAAAGCCCTGGGATCGGAGGATCAAACAAGCCCCAAATTTTGACCCAAGGGCTTGAAAGAACCAGAGGGGAGAATATCTGAAAATTGAAAAAGATTTTACTTCAAAAAACAAAACACACAAAAAAATTGTTGCGAGCCACGTTGCTATGTTTGTGGTTCTCCACTGAAGTTTCGGACCACCAGCCTTGTGGTCCAGGCAGGCCTTCCAAAAATGGCTTGCTATTTTAAAATTTAAAAAAAATTAAAATCCCCACAAGGAGGAAGGCCTCGGGTGGGTGCGAACTACAAGTCCCAGAATTCCAAGCCGGGATGGCAAGAGGAAGGGATGCATTGGGAGACCAGATAGTCCTCGACGTATGACTATCTATTTAGTGACCGTGTGAAGTTATAACTGAAAAAAGGGACTCAGGACCTGTCCTCACACTTATGATTGTGGCTGTTGTGACTCCAGCCCCCGAACCTGGCCCCATGCCCGAAAGTGACTCAAAAAATGAGGGGGAAGGGCCGGTAAGGCTTACCTCGGGTGC